>NC_137621.1:49159108-49189108 GCF_963280865.1 Gymnoscopelus braueri | reverse complement strand
TATGACTATGAATTGAATACCAAGGACCCCAATGGAAACAAGACCGCAAGGACTTTTTTTTTTTCTCGATCCATCGATTTGTGGTTTGTCACACAAGAGGATGCAATATAATGTGCAGTTACAACCATCAGGTTTACCACAGAGCACAGAATAAATTCTTTATTGTGTCCTCAGGGAGAAGAATTTGGTCACATGTAAACACAGCTCTCTGTCTCCAACAACAATTCTTCCCTAATAGGATGGGTAGTTAGAGTCAAAGGGTACTTACAGGTTTGTGAATGATAGATTATAGATTGATAAATGAAGATGAATGAATTCAATGTGAGAGAACACATATTTTACTGACTTAAGTCACATTAATTTTTTTTTATCTAACACTTTAGTAGACTTGGTTGTGGATGGTGGTATGGTGAGATACGTGCGTGCCATTAGTGACCATGGCACAGTGGAGTTATGCCTGATTTGGAGTTGGTTGTGCACCGAAAATAGCAGATCTACAAGCTCACAATGTGCGCGACTAAGTATAAATCACCCGTTACAAGGTCGATGGAGACTCAATGTCAATAATGTCACGTCCTTTTTTTAAAAGATATTTTGTTTGCGAAGCATCAAAAGCATACACTGTAAGACGGGAAATCATCGGCCAGTCTTCAAAACTATTCAGATCATGTATATCAAACCATTTACAGAAATATCAGTTAGGGTCAAATATCTAGGGGTACCCCTGGAGGAAATGTATGTGCCATGATATAAAATGACATGACCCTCCCTCTGAATGGAAAAAAATAATGTATGACCCTCCCCAAGTGGTAAAAAATAACAATGACATTTACCTCAGTAAAATTATGCCTATTAACCCTAACCTTATTCCTAACCTTAGAGGTGGTGCCATGATTTTGCACTTTTTCTGTTTTTCATGTGTCTATGAGGTTGATAGAACTTCATTAAGCCCCCTGGTGGTGTTTTTATGGTGTTTTATGTCTTCTCTGACTATTTTGAGTTTCTACCTGGAAGCTGAAACCTTGAGGGTCAAACGTGCCAATAGAGAAACAGCATCTTTAGTGACATAGTAAAAACATACCCTCCCCCTCATTATCATAACACAACAGGTGTGGGCATGAGGAGGAGGAGGGACTAGGACAGGTGGGTGGTGCTAAGGTGGTGGAGGAGGTGCTAGTATTAATACTTAATGAACTAGAGGCATGTCCACATAAAAACATAATTTTAACAATTTCTGTACACTTTTTTGAAAAAAATCTTCCTCCTAGTATAACCATAATACCTGATGATTATGTTTTGGGGGGGGGGGATCACCGAAAAGCACGGCACCCCGTCTTTACCCTCAGTAAAAGTACCGTTTTATCTGAGAAAATAAATTGGCCGCAATATGTAGCGTTGGATCGCGGAAAATCATTGTCTATAGTGGGATTTCGATCCCGCGATCTATGCATGGAAGTGCATGGAATGAGCGTCTGATGATTAACACAGTAGCCACAAGCTGGGAACATTTGGGAGAAGAAGTAGAAAGGAGGGGAAGTAGTGGGGCCTCCTCAGGAGATTTGGCTCAGATCTAGAACCCATTTCAATCGGCGTTAGGAACCCGTTGCGACCGCAGGCCCTTGCTGACGTTGACCCCAGGCAGTAAAAATAACTGGAATTTGTGAGATTTTTTTTTTTGTTGAAAAAATTAAAGTTAGGTGCGCCACATCAATGCACCCCTCTCTTTCATACGTTTTTGGTTTTGCCCAGCCATGTGTATCCAGACGGCTCTGCTTTCAGTTTCAACAGTGTGGCAGAATCAGAGTTATATTAACTTTGAGGATTTTTACTGTGTTCTACCTTCTCGCTTTTTCACTCTCTGTGGCAACACGGAGGATGTACAGTAAGCCTATAGACAGGTTTCTTGTTTACAAACATTAGTGGGTGTGTGTGTGCACACCATTGCACACACACTAACACTATGCATCCCAGGTCTATAATACATTATGATCAGCTTATAACTCTGTATGATTAGAGTTAGAAGAACTAAAATACTTATAACCCTTTATAACACTGTTTCTCAACCAATTGTCCATAGACACATGTTCTTAAATAATGACTGTGTTGATATAATTCATTGCACGATACTACGCACAACACATTTAATCAAGCCATTAATTAGTGTGGTTGCCCTAACAGGGCAACCAGACTATTGTTATAGATAAACTGAAAAACGCTTTTTTCTTGCGCGCTATTTTTCCCACAGTTTATTTTTCCCAAGTTTGTGCCATATGTCAAATTGACCGGCTTCACCAGGACCAGACTGCTTGTACTTTGCTAAGAGATAAGTTGCATAGTTTAATTGATATTGATTTATTAGTGCATTAAATTTCCCCATCCACTTTAATGGGAAAATGAAAAAACTCCCATTCAAGTATTTATTTCTCAGAAACCGTAAGGGCTAGAGTTTCAAGACTTGGAGGGGTGGTTCATGATTTAGTCCAAAATTATTAAAAATAATAATCACACCAGTCGGCCTCATGGTGGCGCTATAACAGCCCACTTTACGTTTTGGCCTATAACTCTTGAACCGTGAAAATAAAAATATTACACACTTTTAGCTCCTCCTCCCACAAATTTTGTCCAAATTTCCTATGTCAAATATTGGTACACATGATCTCTGGGCCCATGCAATAAACATATCCAAACAGCATTTTGATAGTCCTTACCGTTCGTCTGCAAATGGCTTCCAAAGTTAGTGGGAGGGGCCCGTTTTACCAAAAATGCCAGAAATCACGAACGAAACGTCCGGTCAATCCCAAATTTGAATCACATGTCAAGGATGGTTTACTCAACGAATCCCGAAAGCATTTCACTTTGACCCATAGGGGGCGCCACAAATGCACAAAACGTAACCGTGTGCAAAAACATGATTTTTGGGGGGATCAATCCTCTCGAAATGAAATAAAAGCGATATCAGGAGTGACGTGACAATACGATTGGCCCGTTACATTCGTGGGAGGGGCCTATTTGTTTAGTGGGAGGGGCCTATTTCCTAAAATCAAAACGGCACGTATCACGAAGGCAGGATCCGATCGGCACCCGATTCGAATGGCACGTCGCGCGGCCTCCAACGGTATTCCTCCCGGCGTATCCCTCTAGTCCCGGCGGCCGCGACCCGCGACCGGCGTCGGCACAACCACACTTTGCAATTTCCCAGAATTGCGTCGCGTCTAGTTAACAGTCATTATTTAACTGAAATATAATGCTGGTGAGCAGAGCGTTTTTGAGTGTTTTTGAGAATGTCTCTTACTTCATCCAGCCTTCTATATTAAACTCATGTTAACTGATGAGTGAGCAGACGTGCTATTATATGGGCACATTTCCAAATAATGATGACTCAACCAGGCCACACTTCCACTTCTTGAGATTCCAATTCCCCTTTCTGTGGAAGTTCCAGTAACTGCTGTCAACAACATTGATATGTCAACTTAGGTCACCAGGTCATTGAGTGAACTGTTTCTCAACTAGTGGTCCATGACATGATCACGGGTGGTCCATGTTTGTCTCTTCTTGGCTATAATGGAGTCTCATGTCTCATGTCATTTTCTGGCTCGAACCTTGCCCTGTACATCATTTCTTTTTTCAGGTATGCCAGCATGAGAATACTACTGTCACGGAGATACGTAGTTACAAAAGGTCAAATGCATTTGGCCTTTACTGCAAGCTCTGGGAATTGTGCCTGACAACTCATCCAGAACTTCACAAGGGACTGTTTCATACATGTGCCTCTTGACAGAGTCTGTGTGGGCATGGCAATGACTGATCCTCTTTTGTAGTTAAGCTTGAAGTACTTTTGAATTGAAGCATAAGCCTCCTCAAAGGACCACTGATAATGATGATGATGTCTTTAACCACATGCAATAACTCCACGGACCACCAGAGGTCCACGGACCACCAGTTGAAAACCCCTGAGCTAAATCCATGAGCTGCAGTATGTGATGGCGATCACGTTACCTGTGTCTCAAACTAAAGATATTAAGACCTTTATTGCTAGAAGGATGCATTCCAGATAATGTAAAGAGTGCTGCGTTCATCCCAAACAGAAACCTGTTCATTAATTGCAATGGTACCGTATGTATAACATACTGTACATGGGTATGCGTGCACATGCAACAGCCACCCATGTGAATGGCAACGAGCCAACAACCTGCACAATACTGTCAGTCACATTTCTTTGACATAAGACTTTCAGAGGTCTTTTAACTCCAGTTGGTTGCCTAGCTCTGCGTGCATGACAGGAGATTACTCTTATTGAGAAAAAAACACCATGCTATCTACAGCTACTGCCCGATGCAAATTCATTCATATTAATAGTTTTGTTTTGAATTTGGCTGTCGTATTTTGCATGACATCCTAGTTATTTGTATTTGTGAAATAGCCTTATTTAGGCTATATTATTATTATTAATAAATAATAGGCTATGGGGGGGCACCAGGTAAAATCCAGCATAGGGCACCAAATTGCTCAGTTATGATGCTTAATTCACAATGGTGGAAATGATATTCCATTCAATACTGGATTCAAAGAATGACACTGAATGAATGCATATGACATCCACCGACTGGACCAATCTCCACAGCGTTGGTAATTAAATTAATCACTTTTGCACATACTTTATTGCTCTTTTATTTAATTATATTCCATTCGAAGAACACCCCTGAATGAAGGCACATTTGTGGGTAGCTCTGGTCCATAGCCTTAGAAGGAGTTCTCCTTAACGTTATGATATTTTAGAGCCGTTCCCCACACAACCTCGGCAGCGCAGCGGTAGCCTCTCGTCTCTAGTAAAAAAAAATACACTTTCGCTACTCACCAAAACAAAGACGGTTTTAAGATGTTGAAAGCCTACTTTCCTTAGAGGAAAGAATCCAATTCCCCTTTCTGTGGAAGTTACAGTAACTGCTGTCAACAACATTGATGTCATCTTAGGTCACCAGGTCATTGAGTGAACTGTTTCTCAACTAGTGGTCCATGACAGACTTTATCGCTTTACTTTATTTTAGAGAAGACTCATGGTTGTCTACAGTAGGTGTTGGCAGTGACCAGTGGTGGAAAAAGTACTTAAAGTCAGTGGTGGAAAGTAACTAAGTACATTTACTCAAGTACTGTACTTAAGTACAATTTTGAATAATTTTTACTTCTCTGGAGTATTTCAATTTTTCGATACTTTTACTTCTACTCCACCACATCTCAGAGGCAAATATTATACTTTTACTCCACTCCAATTAATTGAAAACTTTAGTTACTAGTTACTTTGTAGATTTTGATTATTATAACAGAACATACATTAACCACTTCAGCACTATATACATTTCGGCCGTTTAAAAATAGCCGATCTACAAGTTCACAATGAGTCTCGATGCAACGCCTTGTGAACTTGTAAATCTGCTATTTTCAAAAGATTTGTACGCATTTTATGCATTTGAAAACTTGTGAAATGGGACATTTTGCATAATGAGTACTTTCTACTTTTGGTAGTTTAAGTACATTTTGATAACAGTACTTTTGTACTTTTACTCAAGTAAATTTAGAATTCCGGACAGTATTTCTACATTGCAGTATTAGTACAAGATTTGAGTACTTTTTCCACCACTGCTTAAAGTACCAAAAGTTAAAGTATTAAAATGTTTGAAAATAGCAGATCTACAAGCTCACAACGCGTCGCATCACGATTTTTTTTTTACAAATAGCCCAGGTATAAAATAGGGTGGTTAACGTATGTTTTATAATGTAATGATTTATATCTAACTAAAGTTTTCAAATAATTGTTGTGGAGTAAAAGTACAATATTTGCCTCTGATATGTAGTGGAGTAGAAGTAAAAGTATAGAAAATTGGAAATACTCCAGTAAAGTAAAAGTACCTCAAAATTGTACTTAACTGCAGTACTTGAGTAAATGTACTTAGTTACTTTACACCACTGGCAGTGACAGGGACTATACAAATGTGGCGGGAATTGGCAATGACTAAATTGGGGACAAACAGAAAAAAGGAGAAAAAAAACAGGCAGTTGAACAGAATAAAATCCAAACAAGTAAATAAAATCCAAGATGGCAAAAAAGTTATATAATAGTAGAAGAGACCACAGGGGAGACGAAGGACCAGATGGGGTCGAGTATATCTCCATGCTGGCCTGGGAATGCTTTGGGATCCCCCAGTTAGAGTTAGCTAATGTGGCCCGGGGAAGGGGGAGTATGGGAGTCTCTGTTGGAACCTCTGTGACCGACTCTGCAAGTGGAAGATGGTGTCCCCTTTAGTTGCTGTTGTTGTTTTTTTTACTATACAGTACATTTGCACAGAATTTGTCTTTTTCATTTACCATCCTTACTATTAGGCACAATAGCTGCCATTGAACATTCATAAACTCTAAAACAAGAAGGGAACTTACAGATAGATGACTTCCCTCCTAACATTTTACACCAGCAGAGCATGAACAGCTGTTTTTCCTCCCACCTCCCTAATCTGATAACAGTGTAGGCCCTACACTGTAGGGTTTATGAACTCTAGCACTGTATAACTGTTATGCATTGTGATTTGGTGTAGAGGAAAAAGGAAGGAGCCAGAGTAAAGACCCTAGAGGACCCCTGTCAATAAAATAGTGTTTAAGTGGTTAATAAATGTAACTAATTGAGCCTGAAATCCTTTTATTCTTGTTTGATTTCACAGCTGGTAGAAACAGGCTAAGTGGTTCAAAGTGGTCACTGAGGCCCCCACAGTATAATCTTAAGGGTTGATCTGCTTACTGGCCTGTTCCTCTTTCTGGAGCGCAGAACGGAACAACTTCACTTTATCCTTAAGTTCTGTGAGCCTCTCTATCTTCTGGCCTAGGATCTGTTCCACCTGGCTAACATACGAGTCCACATCATAATCCACCTTCTCTGTCATCTCCAACAGCACCTTCTCATCCTCCAGCCAGCGGATCGACTCCTGGAAAACAGCTCGGTGGGTTTCTAGAACCTGTTCCTCCGTCTCCATCATCTGAGACACGGCCTCGTGGAAGGTAAACAGCTGAGGAGATACATCTTCCTCGTTCTGCTCATAGAGCAGGTGGTTGCCTGCGTGAATGTTGGGTCGACTCCCTTCCGTTATATGGTTGGCGTCGATTGTCAGCTCTTTCACCCTGTTAGCGTAGCGCAGAGTGTTGAGGGTATTCTCACATGATGACATACCAGGAGATATGGTTGCAATCATGCACGTACGGGAATTCTCCCCAATAAAGGAGTCTCTGAGGACCTGAGTGAGCTTGCTGCCTCTGAAGGGAGTGTGAGGCTTGTTGAGACCCAGAGCCCTGATGCACTCCTTTAGTGCCAGCAGACTCTTGTTAATCTCGGCTCCCTCCAGGCGAGTCGCGCGGTCGGAGCTGAACGTGTCAGCTCCCCTCTCGTTTCCAGCCAGGTCGATGAGCGAGAACTTCCCGTGGACCTTCCCCTTCCACCGTAGGATGATCTGGAACACAGCGTGGCTCCTAGAAGAGTGGGCATTGGCCGACGTCTGACCCGATGTTCTGCAGCTATTTCCCACTTCTATAAGTTTCAGAACATCCTCTGTGCACTTCACATCTTTTTCCTGTAGTCCCACCACCTGAACCTCTTTTTTGCTGTCCTCCATCACCTTCAGTTTAGCTTTACCATTTAGCAGGTCGAACACCTTCCCGCTGTATATTTCAAAGAAGGTGGCATACACTTGTAGTTCCAACTCCTTATAGTTGGGTGTCTTCAGCATGAGAAATACATCCCGGGCAGTTAATGCGTAGATCCCTTTGGAAAAATCCTGGTTCTTTCCAGAAAACTCTCCACCCATAGTGTGTGTTTTCCCACTTCCCGTCTGTCCATAGGCGAAGCAGGTAGCCATGCCCTTCTCGAAGATGGTCTCCACCAGAGGCCTGGCGGTGAACCTGTACACCATCTCATTGGTTGTTGATTCGTCGAAGGCATAGTCGAAGCGGAAGGTCTGGTTCTCCAGGTAGCGGGTCAGGTCCACCTTTTGTTTGGGCTCGTGGACCATCACCACGTCCTTATTGGGAATGGTAGTCACATCCAGGTCCTTTGCGGTCAGTTCTTTTTTGTTCAGTGGACGCTTCCGCACGCAAACACATATCCTGTGTTCCTCAATCGCATCTGCCGGGGTCAGAGGTCTGTAGTCTAGACTGGCTCGAAAATCCTTGATCATGTACAAGATCTCATAGTTAGGAGTGTCTCCCTCCTGCGCTTTCTTCTCTTTCAGCTCTTGCTGTTGTTGCCGACGTCTCTCTCTCTTCTCCTGGAGTTTCTCCACCTCCTTCACACAGCTGGACTTCTTCCACTTCAGGAGTTGTTGTGTCGGCGTCTGTGTTGGCGGTGCTGCTGGCTGTGTGGGCTGTTGGGCAAGCTCCTCGTCTGGGGCCACTTCTGGGTTCAGAGCAAATACACTCTCCAAGTCAATCTCTTTCCCCTTTGTGTCTCCATTCTCAGTCCACTCCACGGTGACAGTCTCGTTGTCCTCGTTCAGTGAGGTCACCATAACTTGGTGGATTTTCCCATCGCTGCACTTTATTTCCACATTACAACCGACGATAAGTTTCCCAAAACCACACGCCATTCTCTGGTCAGGGAGGAAGATCTAAAAAAGCAGATACTACTATGGCACCTTTGATTCGGTAGTTTGAGCAGAAATAAAACATAGAAAAATGTAACCAGACTAGACTGACAGTTTAAATATCCAATCAGTCTACTGAGGCATGACGTGGATTATCCCTCTCAGCCAATCACACGTGAGGTTGCAACTTAATAACGTTGGACTACAAGACAGGGTCTAATAATAATGGTGTGGCTCCCATGATGATGTGGATCTCTGACATCTATGACGTCAGTCATCTGTGACGTATCTATGATGTACATACAGTATGACTCTAAGGGTGCGTTCGGATATATAGCACTGAGCGCACTGGCCAATACAAACTAATACGTGAGTGCGCTCCCGGTGCGCATTTCCGAACGCACCCTAAAACTGTGTGCAAGGCTCAGCTCGATCCAATTTTGAAAAATATATGTGGAAGCAATGAGGTACTTCTTTGGCCTACTGGCAGTGTACACAAGAAACCATGGTGCTGAATTTCTTGTGAGCAGGCCAAGGAACTCAAAACCCAAATATTTATCAAATAATTTTATGTTAACGAGAACTTTTTGTTTGTGTTATTTTGTAATGCATCTAGATATTTCCAGTCAGTATGGCGGAGATAACAGACAGGCAGGTCTGGGTCACGTAAGACGGCTGTCCTACGAGAGACATTCTTGGTAGAGGAAAACAGGGTGGGTTACTGATGAAGTGAAGTGTTGCTGTTGGAAAACTCCCTTGGGGCTTGGCCGGCAGGAGGCTTGACAGACTGTTTATTACAGGGGAAAGTTAACACTGGGTCAAGGCTGTATAGTGCGTACCAAAAGATGCAGCTACTATGCCACGCCCCCCGTGGTGACGACACGTTGGCAAGCACTATACAGTAAAATAACTTAAATAATTTAATTCTGAAAGTGAAAAATGAACGACTGTATATATAGGCTACAGTATATGTGTATATATCCTGTAGTTGTTGGGAAATACTTGATGAATGATTAGTTTTGAGTTGGTTATAGATACAATGCAATCTTGCGGTTATATCAGGGGTGGGCAACTTTAATGATGGAGTGGGCCACTATATTTCCAAACTCACTCCAGAGAGCCACGTTGCATATTGTTGTTGTCGGGCAGACACCTCTTATCTCCGTATTTTAACTTTTTTCGAAAATGAATGCCGTACTTCGCCATTCTGTCACAAAAAAAGTATGACGCTCAAAACGCGTCGCAGCACGACACGTTTTGAGCTTGTAAATTTGCTATTTTTTGCTATTTTTTAATTGGAATCCTGATTTTTGTTTTGCTATTTTTGAATTGGAATCCTGTAATATACAATGTATTTAGTTATACTTACCTTTTTGAACTTAAATACAAATACATTGGACATAAAAAAGACAATAGAATTTTAATAGTAGTCATTAAGCTACTAATATAGACAAGTTTGGAATTGTAGCAGCTGAAATCAATAATATCAGGCTGAGGGGCAGTATTTGGCCCCCGGGCCGCCAGTTGCCCATGTATGGGTTATATAGTACAACTAGTCTACTGCTACTATTTATAATTATTGTTATGGTTGTCCTTATTCTAAATTATTGCACAGCTTGGTTAAAAGCTTGTTTCTGATTGGTCATTCACAGCATTCAGCTGTTAATTTGTCACTATCTGACCATTAAGTAAGTAAGCTAATTAAGCTTACTTAATACAATAACTGTGAGTAGCAGTGTGATAAGTGGGACAGCTAAGTGTCAGCCCTGCTTTATCATTAAAATTGTTGAGGTGGGCCAATTGATTGGGGGCCCACTTGCAATACCCTCACCGCCCACCAGTGAGGCCCACAGGTTGATCTAAGCATGTCTAATATACCCAGGGAGCTAATGTGGTTTGTCATTCATTAAATTATCACCCAGTAGGTTGATAATAGAGGATCCCCAGAGACATGGCTGTATGTCTCAGTAAATCGAGGAGCGTGAGAAGAATAAAAGCCTCAAGACAATGTGGCTCCTAAGGTCTCCACAGTGGCTCACAATATCATTTTACGCACAGCAAATTAAAGGTATTACAAAATGACTGCTTAATAAGAAAATGTATTATATTATTCTTATATTCATGTTTTATTTTTTCACAACATCATACAAGGTAATACAATTACTAATCAGTGAATGTTTTGGATGTTTCTTTTAAAATGTACCGTATCATCCCTATGATACAGATTCTGTCCCGCTCGGCTGCCAATGTCACTGTCCAATAAAATCACCTCAGGCCAACTGATGCAATGTATGTTAATGCTGCTGTCACTTTAACCACATGATCCCCAGCATCCCTATTCTGGGCATGCCATAATAGGCAAACATATTCAAACATTCTGTGGATACAGGCAAACTTTAGCAGCAAAAATAGCAGATCTACAAGCTCAACGTTGTTGAGACCAAAACAAATAGTTGGCTGAATCAAACAACAAAACAACGTTCTCATTGTGTAATCCCTGTCCTGTTAGGTCACTGTGCTCCAAGCCAGTCCCTTGAGCAAAAAGTCCACCTGCAAACATTAACTGCAAACATTCGCTGCCATGTTAATCAGGTCTCTGACGAGAGCTGATGTTTATCACCTTTGTATTACAGTTTCGACATAATGATGTGACGATTAATGTGCCTTTTTAACTGCATGGCTGTATAGTCTTTACTTTGCTTATAGGACCCCTTGACTAGAGGCTCCTTCATGTCTCTAATGGGGAACCTTTTAATAAACAAACAAACATGTAAGGTTTACTGCTTGTGATTTAATCTTGTCATTACATCAACATCAAATTTTAGAGGGGTTGGGAGAAGCCCTCCTCTCCTTACAGCAAGCATGTAGACTGAACATAGAAAAGTATCTGATATAGAACTCGCTGGTTATCAAGACCCTGTTTCCAAACCGCAGGAACCAAAATATAAACCCCAGTGTAAAATAATAAAAGCTGTCTATTACAAATACAGTGAGCCACAGGAACATTGAAATAAGATTTAACAGAAGAACGGATTTCAGTCTGTCCAAAAAATAAATGGCCATAAGCAACCACCAACCAACCGCCAAACAAATTTGGGCAACGGTGTTTTTGGAAGATAAGATAACGCCATGCAATGAAACACACTGGTAATTTTTTTGTGTGGTCAATTCTATGAAAAAGAAAATAAGTAACATCGTCTCTGTCGGGTGGAAACCTCACATGTCCAAAACGTACTTTTCAGGATACAAAAGTAGCAGATCGACAAGCTCAAAACACGCTTCACACGTGTTTCAAGCTTATCTGCTACTTTTAATGCTTTCATGTGACGCTGTAGTATGACCAAGTAGGGCGTTAATTGACGAAAAAACACAGACATTTAAAATATGGATTCTGCCTAACAACAGCAATATCTACATGGTAGCCTACTGGGGAAAAAACTATAACAGAACAAAATCAATGCTGTATCAAACCAATGCTGTACCACCATTGTGGCAGCAGTGGGGTTCTACCAAGCCCCCAGAACTACGGTAGAACAGTGCAGCGGCCAAGCCTGGTGGTCAAATCTGAGAATGCACTTAAATGCTACTGCGCGTGCGTCTCCCGTTTTGTGCGCATGCTCACGACGCGTCACGACCTATGGATCCATTCCATTGGTTCATATTGGTTCCATATTGGTTCCTATTCTCACTTCTGGGTGCTTCAAAACGCCACTGAGCGCTATTCATTTCAATAGAAATGAATAGCTGGGGGCGGGGCAATCCGGCCTCTATATCATAACTCTATGGGTTCTACAGGATTCAGCTGTGTTACCCAGAGTGAGCTTTATGTACTGTTGGAAAATTTTTGATCAAATGTTGAAATTGGCAATAAAAAGAAAAAAAGAAGGCCTTACAACTAGGGTTAGGCGATATGACTTTTGACTCGATTATGGTGAATGATTGAGCACTTAAAATAAATAAAATAAAGTAGTGAAAAATAAATAAAATAAAGTAGTGAAAATAGCAGATCTACAAGCTCGAAAAAGCGCCACAATGCAGCATGTTGTAAGCTTGTGGACTGGCTATTTTAGATATGTCTATACACCACCATTGGACAACAAAGTATAATACAGGGTATAATGTAGAATTATGTGCAGGATGTAATTTGCATACAGATACATGTTTTCTTTTTGAGACACTGAGAAGCAGCAATGGACCAAGCAAGGTCAACAATATCCAAAATTGTGAGTATACATTTGAATTTCAAAATAGTGAGCCTCAGTTTGAAAAGCTGACCTTGCACTAATGGAGTAATTTTAGTCAAGAAATTAAAGCTTTAAATCATAATCAATTTAGGAAATGGCCAACTCAACCCAAACGTAGGCCTAAACATGCGATAAAAAGTTATTTACAGCTATGTTTTTAAATTGGGACATTATAAAACACTTTTTTAATTAAACATTTATGGACGAAAAACAAAACTGTATCCTAAGACAAAACAATATATTTTACATGCGTTTCCCTCCATAGAAACTAGGGTTGCTGCAGTGTTCAGTGTTACTGGTGTTACATGGTGTGCGGGCACACACCGATTCCGTAACTTGCCCACAGATAAACACAGTTTATTTTATATTTTCAATCTAAAAATAAAATGTAAAACCAGAAAAAGTGCTCCCGGAGCACAGGTCTCCGCCAGGTCAGGTAGGTTAGTGTGGGCTAGCAATGTTATTGCATGATCTTCCATGTTATTGCAATACATTTCCTAGCAACTCCAAGCGCCACTCCATGTTCTTGTAACATACTCATATCGATACTTATTCGGATGATGGGCTGTACCATTATGAAGTGAAAGTGACTATCCATCGGTGCCTACAGTAGGCTGCTCACAGCACGATCACGAGTCACAGTGGAGTTATTTCACGTACACGTTACAGGAGTACGAGGAGAAAGAAAGCTTGACGACAGTTTATTTGAACTCAAAACCAACTTATAACTCTGTGAGTACGAGTTCTTTATTTACTTCACAACAACCTGTAGACGATGTGCTATCGACCGATCTTGCCACAGTACTTATTTTTCCTGTTTGAGTCTGACTTAATGCCAGGCATGTCGAGTAGGACGCTGACTGGTTGATAACATTATTGAAGTTATTTAAAGCAGATAAGCAAACGGCACCACATCGATAGACGTACGGCACACAATGAATGAATTGATGAATGTAATTGAAGTAGGCTATATGCGCATGTGGTCACAGGTGGTCTTAAGAAACCATATGAGCTCAAAGTTGGAGGAGTAGCCCAATTTGTTATACATCAGTTTTCATACACTGCAAAAAATGCGCTTTTCAAATGGAGATATTTTCCATGTTACCTGTCTGATTGTGTGCTTAATCAAACAATATGCAATGTTACACCAGATCAGCAGAACACCTCCATACAGCGAGAGAGAGAGAGAGAGAGAGAGAGAGAGAGAGATCAATCAGGTGCTCAATGGATACAAGTTAAAAATGTAGGCTGGTGCTTCTATGATCAACGGGAACCAAAACCAAAACTCGAAAAAGAGGAAAGAGCACAAAAAAAAAGCATTATTTTTTTGAGTGCTCGGATCGTTCCTCTTTTTCATTCTCCATACAGTGCTCGGGTAATTGTGGCCTGCTGTCCTGTGTGGTGTGTGCCAAAAGCTATGCTCAGACTGGCAGACTATCAGGATAGGCCTAGCCGGACAGATTTATCAAGTCTGAACAGCAAAAAAACACAAGTAAACCGATTTGTGCAAGATCAGATGAGAACCACATTCCTGGGTGGTTTGAAATGTGATTCAAATCTGACTTCTAAAGGTGTGTCTCAGTCTGGATTATTTATACTTTGTCATACGACGGTGTGGCTCGCCCCAAAAAATTGTCCATCTATAAGCTATATAAGCTATTTACACGTATCGATGCAACACTTAGTGAGCTGAGCTTGTAGATTTGCTATTTTAGGCTTGTGACACAGTCGTACAACAGAGCATTACAGTACTTGTCTATATTGTTCACGTTGTTACCACAGCAACCAATGTACTGACGATGTTTCAATACTCAAATCTGATCTGATCACCATTGTGGTCAGTCCTAAAGGTCATAGTTGAGAAACAAACTATGATCGTATATTAAAAGGTTTTAACTGAAAAATCCACTCCATTGAGCCAGGGCAGGTTTTTTCCTCTCTGTGTTCTGAAGCCTTTTCAGCTGCGGGTGTCGCTGTTGAGGGATTTTGCCTGTCAATCATCGTCTCTGGGATTAATGGACTGAGACATCAAAGTCCACGGGCAAATCACAGCATTTTTCTGAGCCTAATTATTCTGAAAACCCCAGACCACAGAAAATCCAATCTGTCCCAACTAGGAACACAGAAAAAATGTCAAAGTTCCTTTCTTTTGGGGTGTAATTGAGGTCAGAAAAAAATAAAGAAAAAAGATTATGTCATGAAACCATTAAAAATACCTTTAAACACACTGAACCCCCCCCCCCCCCCCCCCACTCTCTCATCACATCATCTGCCCTTGTTCATGTCAACAGTTCAACGGGGAGCCACGCTCCTACACACGACCTCAGACATGGACGAGGAGGTGGGGGGCAACGGCGTGGGCGACCACCTCAACCACACTGCCGCCAACGGCCCCTACGTGGCCCGCAGGCCTGGCCGCACGCCCAAGAACATCTGCTTCATGGCCGCCACCACCCTCGTCATATTCATCATTGGTAAGAGAGGGTAAGGAAGAGGTGTGAATCGTCGCTGTCGGGCAGAAACCTCGTCTTATCTCCATATTTTAACCATATTTTAACCTACTTCATCATTCTACAGCGTCATACAAACATATCGTAGCAGATCTACAAGCTCGAAAGCCGGCGCAAAGCGACGTGTTTGGAGCTTTTGCTACTTTTGGTATTTTTGAATTTGAATCCTGAAAAGTAACAGTTTTGGACATATGAGGTTTCCACCGGACAGAGACGAAATGAAGGATTGGTGCATGGATGTACCAGAATATTGCTTGGCAACGAAAATATAGCTCCATGAAATGAGAGATAATTCACTGGAGGATTCAAACAGACCCAGACTTCCAGTGTTGCAAATCTTTTCGCCTTGCTACGCTGGAAGGTTGTGGCTCTTGATGGACTCCTGTAAGATATATGGACAGCTAAGTGGAAGTGAAATGACTTAGAGGGGATATTAACGTGAGACCTTATGTTGTCAGTCAGCAGTATTGTATTACAATACGCCAGTGCTGACTTTGACGTTTAGGGCGTAATCGAATGCCGCCCTTTTCTCCCTCTGTGTCATTGTGATCCTCATGTTCATCTGAACCTGTCATTGTGATTTCCTCCCTCCCCCTGTGATTAGAGCTGTAACGATCACAAACTTTTAGTTGACGATTGATTGTAGTACAAATTAGTTGCCATTAACGTTAATTGTGTTTTTAGCATTGAACATTGAAACCTATAAATCAATGTTACCTTTATGTTTGCATTTTATCTTTTGTAATTGTAAGCCAAAATTGCACAGGAGTAGTACTAGAGGACACCACTTTACCAAATCCTACCGCTAGGGGAAATAGTGGCGCTGTTGAGCACATTCCTGAAATTCCTCACATTCCTCACATTCCTGACATGTTTCACATTCCTCACATTCTTGACATTCCACAGGCTAATATTTGTGACGTCACAGGTCACTTTCCAGTACCTGACCCCACCGCTAGGGGAAATAGTGGCGCTGTTGAGCACATTCCTGACATGTTTGACATTCCTCACATTCTTGGCATGTTTGACATTCCCTGCATAGATGATTAAAGGTTTTTGGTCTAATATGTATAGGGGGTAGGGCTTTACCATATGGATATATATAGGAGCATGCTGGGTATGTTCCTAGTATCTGTCTGACTCTCATTTGTGCGAATCATGGCTTCTAAGGATATTGAAGGTACGTCTGATACCGATCTTCATGCTAATGTTAATGATGTAATGCTCGATGGAAATATTTTTCATGCTCCTAAAAAGAAGAATGGTGGAATCCTTAGACGCATTAGGAGTAATGATCCTGAATTACATATAGTGTACGATGGTGAAGATAGGTGCGTATATGATTGCGATTATAGATATATGATTATAGACTGTATTCTAATGCCTGAGGGAGGGTTAGAGAGGACTCTAGAGCATACGCATCCTGATATGTATAAAAAATAGAATCCTATTTGCTATACAGTGGTACGACTGGGAGGGTATGCAAGGAGTGTTCGATCAGATTGATGAACCAATCCATGGAGGATGTTTCAGTTACGAATACAAATGCATCAGGAGAAAGATTCTTTACGACAATAATTCGTCTAGCTACTATGATACTCTGCATACCGATTCTTTGCTGTCTGAGTCAAGGATCAACAGAAGACTCGATTTCTGATGAATCTCTATAATGGTAAATAGTGGGGGTGCTTTTATTATTTTAATTGTATATTTGATTATACATATCACTGGATATTAATTATATATCTGGTTTCCAATTCCTATCTAGGACGGTGCACTTCTGAGTTGTGTGATCCTACAGACAATGCAGTGGATCTCTGAACCGTATATTATAGAGAAGCTGAGAGACATAAGAGATACCATTGTAAGATATAAGATCCAACCGATCGTGTTGGAGTGTGAACGTATTTGGTCCGAGGCTCCTCCGAGATCTCCATACTGATATTCATTATCATGGGGTTGACGGCGAGTGTCGAGTTTTGTGTTTACGATAGACTTATAACCCTTGTGAATACCGCGATTGATCAATATACAAACCCAGATGTAATTGTATGCCCTCCAAAGGGGTATGATATTTTTAAAAGTCATATTCATTATGTAGAAACTAATAATACTACATATAAAGAGTTAATATCACGGTATGTTAATCGTAAGGGTTGTGTTATTAATGATATAAGTGTAAGGGCTGTAGTTGATAGTTTTTATGATAAAAAAACAAGGAGATTCAAAAGGAGTGGGGTATGTTGTGATCCTGTGTACATATATCATTGATATGTGTGTCTTAAAGTATCAGCAAGGTATACATGATTGGTCTATGCGTAATGTTGTGTATGTTGTACAGAGGATGATTGATTTAGATGAGACATCGTGTACATTGTATATGAATATGATTGATAATGGTATATGTTTTTAATTATCATGTAAATAAAAAGTATGTGCATCTATATAATGTATTCATTGATGTTCACGGTGTCATGATGGAAGGAGCTTTACAGAAGATCTATTATGATGCGGGTAACCCTGGGGGGTTAGGAGGGGTATCTAGGTTAATTACCGCTGTGAAAGCAGAGGAAGGTATTACCCCTAAAATAACAGAGGTTAAAAATTGGTTAGAGAAACAGGACGTCTACACCCTACACGCTCCAGCAGCAAAGTATTTTAAGAGAAACAGGGTGTTTGTCAGCGGCATGGATAAACAATTTCAAGTCGATCTAGTGGAAATGGGGGAATATTCTAAAGAAAATGATGGAGTACGTTATCTTTTAACATGTATAGATGTATTTTCAAAATATGCATGGGTTAGGCCCTTACATAATAAGACTGGGGCATGTGTCACAGAAGCCTTCAAAGACATCTTGAGCGAGGGGCGGGTCCCTCAAAAATTACAAACGGATGCTGGTAAAGAGTTCTATAATAAGACATTTCAACAATTGATGAGTGACTATGAGATTAAGCATTTCTCAACGGGTAATGAGACAAAAGCTAGCATAGTGGAGCGTTTTAACCGGAGTTTGAAGACGAAGATGTGGCGATACTTGACATCAGTCAATTCGCGGCGATATATACCTGTTCTACAACAGTTAGTTGAAGCGTATAACGGGTCATACCATAGGTCCATTAAAATGACCCCGGCTACAGTTAATAAGGATAATGAGCATGTAGTATTCAATAACCTATACAGATCTAAGAATAGGGATACGGTTAAATTTAAATATAGTATAGGGGACACGGTGCGTATATCCAAACACCGGGGTGTATTTAGGAAAGGGTATGAGCAAACATTTACAGATGAATTCTTTAAAATAAAAGAATGTGTCCATAGGATCCCACCCGTATACAAGTTGCAGGATACAGCAGATGAGGACATACAGGGTACATTTTATGAAAAGGAGCTCCAGAAAGTTATTATAGATGAAAATAAAGATTTTAAAATAGAAAAGATATTAAAAAAGAAGAAGAGGGGAGGGCAGAAAATAGTATTAGTGAAATGGCTAGGATGGGCTGATAAGTTCAACTCTTGGATACCTGAAACTCAAATTATTGATCTAGCATAGAAGATTGTCATCATATGAATCCTTTTTAAAAGCAGTGTGCATAGAATATTTATGTTCATAACGGATCAGTAGGTTGAGTAGCATACAAAGGTGTATATACATGATGGACGGTCAAGGGTTCTATATAACCCTCCCCAGTAATGCTTCTATTGACGTATATCCGAATAATAAGATATGGCATTATAGAACCAAACTATCAAAATCTATTACCCTCAAAGAGCCTTACGAAGTGGGTTTAATCGAGTTACAATACCCACGCAATTGGACTAGTTTCCCTGCGGAGGATGGTTGGATAACCATTATTGACAGTAAATCCAATGGAGCAGGCCCAGTGTTAATATTACCCCCGGGGGTATATGGTAGTGTACATAAGATTATTAAGGAGATAAATATTTTGTTACATGGAGATAGTAGTACAAAGAGGTTAACCATACTGTATAATGTTATAAAAAACAGGGTATTTTTTAGCTCAACTGAAGGAGGATTGTGTATAGTGTTTAGAGGTAGTCTGGCAATAATTCTAGGATTTAAACCGGGGGTTCCTTTTGAAATACCTACATCAAAAGAGGCAAAACGTGTTGCTCCGCATCCTGCTGATATATACGGTGGCTGTTATAATATATACGTCTACACAGACATTGCGGATTATCAGTTAGTGGGTGACAGTTATGTTCGTCTTTTGAGAAGTATAAATATCACAGACGAAACCAAAGACATGCCACATAGTGTGTACGACAAGCCGCATTACACCACTTTATCCAGATCTACGATAGGCGATATCGAGATATCCTTAAAGACCGATCAAAATCTATATGTGCCATTTACATACGGAAAGGTGATTGTTAAATTACACTTTAGACCTATTAGACATAGATCATAATGAGAGGGTCTCCTCACATTAGTAATGATGGGCGTTATATGGCCTATTATACAAATCAAGCAGGATCAGGATTACCGGGGTTTACGGGTTCAGCGACTCAATATGGCTCAGGGTTAGGAGGTATGTTTAGAAGTCTTTTCCGGTTTGCAATGCCCCTTCTAAAGACTGGATTCAGTATAGCTAAGCCTCATCTGAAAACAGCTGCTAAGAGTTTCGTAGGCGATGTGGTTACCCATGTTATGAACAGACCTTCAAGGCAGAAGCAGGAGGGGTCAGGTTTAATGTATCATAATAGGAGAGGAATTAAACGACCCCCAAGATCCCATTCTCATGGGCGTGTCCTGAAGCGTAAGAAATATAAAAGACCCAGGATAACACATAAAAAGAAGACGAGGGCTAAACGATGTGTCAGAAGGATCACTAAACCATCAAGCAGAGACATCTTTTAACCCTGACCCTACATCCATCATGTCGCTGGTCCATAATATGTCTGAAGAATGCGTTAAAAGCGAGCTGGACCTTTTCACAGTACCGATGACCCAGACTTCTATAGATAGAAACACTTACCTTCAGATAAATCCGGTGTCTGCCATCACAGATACATCTCCAATAGAATTTTATATCACCGGCTCCTCTGAGGACTATATTGACCTGAATAATACATATATACATATTCAAGCTAAAATTACCAATGCAGATAGAACGAGCCTGGCTGTTGATGCCCAAGTAGGATTTGTTAATTACCCCGGATGTTCATTATTCTCGCAGGTTGATATCATGCTTGGGGATACACTCATTACACATTCATCTAACACATATCCGTACAGGGGCGTGATAGAGTGTCTATTAAATTACGGTGAGGACACGCTGACCAGCCAGTTCGGAAGTGGACTTTTTATTAAGGACACCGCGGGGCACATGAATGACACTAATCCTGCAGGGGATAACAAGGGTTTGACCAAGAGAGCATCATATACTGCAGAGAGCAGAACAGTGGACATAATAGCCCCGATTCATTCGGACATGTTTTTTCAGGAAAAACTGCTGATATCCGGCGTTGACATTAAAGTTAAATTCATCCGTGCTAAAGATGAATTCTGTCTGATGGCTACAAGTACAGTTCAGGCCCCTGTCGCCCCTACTATTAAAATCTGTTCGGCCAGTCTTTATATAAAGAAAGTAACGGTGGCACCTGGTGTACGGTTGGCACATGCCAGAGCAATCACTCAAACAAATGTAAAATACCCTATTGATAGAGTGTGTTTAAAAACTGTTTCTGTACCTAATGGGTCTAGGGTTTTTAATCAGGAGAACTTATTTTTAGGCGTAGAACCTAAATTCATAGTAATCGGTTTCGTAGACCATGAAGGTTTTACAGGTGCTTACGACAAGAATCCGTTCAATTTCGCGAATCACAATGTGGAGTTCTTAAATCTACTTGTAAATGGTCAATCATTCCCCGGGAGACCATTTCAACCAAATTATAACGAGGGGTTGTATGGTCGTGAATATTATCAGATGATACAAGCTACGGGACGTCAGTTGAAAGATAGAGGATTGATTATTAACCGTAAGGATTTTGGTAGTGGTTATGCATTATACTGTTTCAATCTAGCCCCAGACGAAAGCTGTGGTCAGCATGTATCGTTAATCAGATCGGGTAATGTTCGCATGGAAGTTAGATTCAGGGCCCCTTTAATGCGCACGCTCAATATGATATGCTATGCGATTTATGATTCAGTTATTGAAATCTCAAACCGTAGACAGGTCTTAACAGATTATTATTGAGTATTATCCTATACCATAATGAATACGATAGAATTAACAAGCGTTCTTAAAAAGAAGGTTAGGAAAAACATACATTTCATGGGTGTGTTAGCATCGGACCAACTCCCAGATAATATCATCCATATGCCCAGTATGGCTATTGTTAATACTCAACCATCATCGATGCCAGGATCGCATTGGTTAGCCATTTATATCACAGTTGATAGATGTGGTTATTTTTTTGATTCGTATGGACACTCACCTGTGTACCCTGAATTCTCAAAAGATATAAATATCTTTCTCCAGAAGAATTGTGTGAATGTGTTCTATGCTACAAGACAGGTTCAGGATGATATGGCCACCACCTGTGGTGAACATTGTGTATTTTTTCTATGTCATATACAGAAGGGGTACTCTTTTAAAAAAGTAATGAGTATGTATGGACATAATTTACATTGTAATGATGCCATGGTGTGTACGTTTGTTAGTAGAATTCGCCCCCGGATATGTAAATACCATGATTTTAGCTGTGTTCAATGTGTACAATATGTGAACCGGTGAATATGATGTATGAAATTTATGTATATATATATATATATATATTTTAGTTTATTTTTTCTTTTAAAAAAATAAATGTTGTAAAAGTGATGTAAAATGATTTATACATATGATCTGCAACAATGAAATAAATACACTGATATTAATTATTTCTAATGTGTCAACTTTATTTTTGTTGTTACACAGGAAAATACATATACAGACAATCAATATAAATACATTGAAATGAAATCATATCTTGTATACATTCATGGTGATTGATGTGCAAATCATGTTGTCATACAGTGAAAAATATATAACAATAAAACAATAAAACAATAAAAATAAAATAAAAAAAAAGATAAACAAGAACAAATCAATCATAGGCTACCCATTTTGGTGAAGGGGTATATTGGGCTTGACGTCTACCCTTGACTCTTTTCATCGGGGTATGATCCTCGTTAATATCCAAAGATCTTTTAGTATGAGAGATATCATCACTAATATCAGAAGACCTTTTAGTATGAGAGATATCGCCTCTTTTTATATCATTAATAGATTGTCTGATCATGTTGTTAGGGACTCCGGACAGAGGTATATTCAGGACAGCCATTTTTTTCAGAAACACTGACCACCCGGGGGGTCTTCTATCAACAGACACATTATGATGTGAGGTTATGTGCCTTAGTAGATCAAAAAGATGAGTACCTTTTAAAATAACTCCATCAATGATTATTTCCCCGTGAGGTGTCCATGATATATCGTTTTTAAAATGAGATAGAGTGTCAAATATATGCATAGCGTTCTTTTTATTCTTAACAGGCATATGATTTGAAATTTCCTTTAAAACAGTGTCTTCCTGGGGTGTAATGATATTAGGGCTAGCAACATCCCCCAAAGGAGATTTGTCACCCCCTGGTAACATCAATGTCAAAGACCCCGTTTCAGCCTCCCCACGTCTAACCATAGCCAAATACCTCTGTAAAACCGTAGTATACATTTTTGCTTTTGTATAAAGATCTGTGTCAGGGGTGTTAAGTACACTGGTTATAGCCTTATCTAATTCATTCTCAACGCTTTGTCTAATAGACGGAGGGGGTAATGACGATGATGATGATGATGCATGTTTTAAACTATCAAGCTGGTTCTGTGGAACCAAATACATTTTTTGTACATGGTCCATATCGATGATAAATAAAATTAATAAAATAAAAATAAAGAAATAATGATTATCTCCGTGAAAAAAGGTCGGATATAAAAGGTAATGAAGCAGCTAGTAACAGTGGAAGAAAACCACCTCGTTGATTAATAATTCTCTTCTTTTTAGCAATATTAATACGTTTATCCGCTATTAATCTAACCTGTCCTTTTTTCTTCTGTAGCATGGTATATTGTCTGGCTGATAAAGGGATATGTCCCCGGAGGACATTGAGTGCAATTTCACACAGAGCGTTCAGAAAATCAGGACTTGCATTATTCAAAATAATACGTCTGGTACTGGGTGTAGCTTTATATAACCTCTCCAGTAAGGATAAATTTCTACGAATGAGGGCTGACATGGTTATGTCAAGGGTTTTCTAGGTATATACACAACTGATGTGTCTGATAGTAAATCTGTTCTGAGACGAAAACAATCCGGTGTGTTTGTCTTAAAGTCAACAAGTAAATACCCGTATGGTCTAGCGGTAGCGTCATTAAATGATTGCAAAAAATACTTCGTATTCCCAGGGTACATTTGTCTGGCTAATAACATTATCTGATTCTTGTCTCGGGCTGTTTTGAATAAAACTAAGTAATTAGCGTTCAAACTTATGGTTCTACTAGCCTTACCCTGTATGAATAAATTCTGTAGTAAATATATACAACTCAAATTCCTATGGTGTACATACTTTGTGAATACATTCTGGACCTCCTGATTCTGACTGGCGGCGTCCATTACATCATCTATTATCAATAAATTATGTACATTGGGAGGTAGTAGATTGTCATCACACAACGAGTCCGGTATACCCTGTACAAAGTTTATGGGTCTGATCTTCAATAACTGGTCATACATGGGCTGCCAACACGAGTAGATATATACAATATTCTCAACTTTAACAGAGATAATCTTCTCCGCATGTTCAATCATGTCTTTTACAAAGAAAGTCTTTCCACTATTAGAAGGCCCAGCGATCAACATGCTAAAAGGGTGCTGAAGCGTGGTTTGAAAACCATCAGCTTCTCTAAAACCTCCTCTCTCAGTAGCCATAAGGGAGCGTGGTGAAGTCTGGGAACAGACGTCTTTTATTGTACACAGTCTGAACGCGCTTCGTCACTACTGCATTTCTGAGTTCTAAGCGTTTCTTATTACGCTGAATTGTCTCGGTAGTCACATAAAGGCACTCAGGAGAGTTCTGATTGGCTACAAATGATTTGAGCAGACCGAGCAGTGCATCCGGTGTGACAATGGCTGCATTAGCGGGGTTTAATGTTATCCCTTTCCACTTTACAACTGACTTCCCTTGATTAGTCGTGTAGCAGTATGACTTGGGGCCCCCTGAAATGTATCGTGTGATGTAGTCACCACCCACACCCGTCCCGTCATTAAGCTCATCTGTCAAGTCTCCAAGATACGGCCCTAGTGGGGGTTTCCAGTCGCCGTCCTTAGATAAATAAATCACAGAATCGGTATCACAATAAAAAACGCGCTCTTTTAATCGATCCAAAAGATCATACAGTTTCAGTCTCGCGTAGGCCGTTGTCATAGCACCAATAAAAACATTTACATCTCGTGTTCTAGAGGCTTGGGGGTTGCGGTGAGACCACTGAACCATCGCCACACTTTCTGTAATAAAATGAAATTGGCTGACTTTATAGTCATCACTAAACATCAGTTGCGAGAACCGTGAGGATTTGGATACCAGCTCACACTGCCCAAGATTAGTTCTCATGCAAAAACGACCCCAGAGAGAGTTCAGTAATAGCTTATTACAATTACGCATGGCCTTATTGACACATATCTTTTCTTTGTCTAGTTGAATACCTTCTCTGACATAGTAATCAGCTATGTATTTCTCTTTTTCCTCATCAGTGGTCACATTGACAGGATACCCCGAGGCTTCCTGCTTGCATTTCATGAATGCCTTAACATAACCACTGAATAATGTGTCAGATCGTTCAGGAAAATGCCATACCTCATCGATTGAAACCATTGTATAGCCTTTTTCAAGAGCTTTCTCGATTTCAAAAGTCACCCATGTACCTGACAATTGACGCTCCTCTTTAGTATGAGAACAATTAGTGGTTTGGTTCAACTCTTCAGCACATGTCCTACACAACGGAAACATAAGCTTCCCGTGACATCTGACAGGTAAAACCGGATGATACAGTTCCCACGGCGGTGAAACAGTGCATTTCACAAATCCGAAGTAAGAGGCTATAGGCAGAAAGTCTTTGAAAAAAATCTGGGGATGACCGATAGGATATGGATTATAGGCCTGCACAAACGGATATAATGAGGTGTAATCAATATATTCTAACTTCTCCAAACCAATTTCCACTTCGTGATGGAGTTTCATGGCATTAGTTCTACCCCCGAACAATGCGTCCCTTGGATCAAGTCTCTCTGGATGTTTGTACACATTTCTTAAAAATGACTGTACATCAGGATCCGATTCTTTCATCTTTGCCCATTCACATTCCCAAATAACCCTAACCGTTTTTTTATGATCGAATATGAGTGCGTTTTGTCTAGCCTCAAACTGTGTGTATAGGGTTCCATACATAGTGTTAGTAGCTTTATTGAAATCATGAGGTTCATGGCATTTCTTACAACCGTGCCAGAAGCAGCCAAGGAAGTCCAGCACACAATCTGTTTCGGCTATATATCCGTCTGCATAATAAGTACCAATTTTTTCTTCACCGTGATTTAGTGCGTGTCTAATCTCGGATTTCTCAGTATACATCAGATATTCAAGCCACTGAATCGAAACACTGGAGTATGTCTTGTGCTGGTTAAGGTATGCTCCGTCATATGTCAAAGCAATGGTGTTGTCAGTTAAAAAGTTTGTTTTGTATACCCCCATACAGGCCCCCGCTAGTGTCGTGTGTGCTAGTGGATCGACGTTTGTGGACTCTATGAATACTTTCCTATACCGAACCACTGCTTCACGTAAAATCTCCACGTCATTTTCACAGTACATCCCAAGCTCTTTTCTAAAATCAAATGTCTTATTTACAACTGTGCTATACCATGCCATGAACGCACTTTTGTCAGTCTCACGCATTTGATCATAGCCATAATAAGCAGGGGGTGGGTATACGCCAACATAGGTCTGATTTGCAGGGGTATTAAATTTGTGGGGGAAAAATCCTTTGCATTTCTCCGAAAATCCCATGGCGGCTGGTGTACTAGCTAATCTCATTGGAAGAAAAGAGTAGCTGTCCAGCCAGCGCTGATTGTAGTGGGGGTCTTGCATGCATACGATTCTACTGCCCCTCATAATAGTGGAGGGTGTAATACCGCGATCAACTATATGACGTAACACAATATGATTGTCGAATCCTGCGGCATTATGGGCTATAAATGCATAACCGCGATATTTATGGGTCCTGTATTTGTCTATAAATTTCTTTACACAGTCTAACCCATACTCTTCAAATTGATGTTTTCGATCAAGATCCATGGCCCAGATGAAATTAGCTACATGGACACCGTTAACATCTTGTGTCTCAAAATCATACACTATGTATTTTGACCCGAAAACTTCCTCTCTGGGGGTGCTCTGAATGTAGCACTCATGTTCTCCATTGTCAAACAAGTCATGACCACAATGTCTACACTTCCGCAGTGGGCAGACGTGGCCACTATCTAAGGCAATTCCATCCCTCCGTCTTTTTCTGCCAATACGTGGGTATACTACACTGCATTCTGTACACCGGATTAATTTTTCGCATGGTATAAATTTTGCTGTTGGTGAATGCACCAAATGCTGTCGATAGCAGTAATCAGACTTACAAATCTGGTTACAATCATAACATTTCTTTTTACGTCTTATACTGTCACCCGGCCGGGGAGAACAGTTTGTGAAGCAAACTCTGCATACATATGCACAAGCATGCTTAGTGAGGTCATTGTATCCTTTGAAACAATACTCGCATGCATAACCTGTGCCATGAAATACATTTGGTTTCAATAGGAGACAATAGTGTTCGCCCCATAGATACAGCTGTATCGTGGCTCTGTGGTCATGCGGCCCATCACTTGTCTGAAATAGAACCAGCTTTTTGCTATCCTGTGTGTGATGGAATACAATGATCTTTTTGTCCAGTTTATCCTCCAATGCGGAAATGTCATTAAGTGCTACTCTATGTGTGAGGTCGAGACCTGTGCAGGTATGTATGTCTTTAGCGATTCGGGTTAGTGATGCTAAGTCTTTATCAGGATGCAAATGCCTAGCTATGCATAGAGAAAAACATAGACTGTCTGAATTAGTCGGATCATAGAGACCTCCGGATTTTACTTTCCGTTTCATTATCTGATCAAATGGAATCTTGCTAATAGACACTCTCCCGCCCCCACTGCTTCCTAGAGCAATGTCAATAGACATTTGTAATTCATCATCACCCATAATTGATTCATTACTCTGCACTACATTAACGATCTCATTTAGAAAATGTTCTGCTATGTCTGTAACATCTGCATTTACGGTTGTCTGCACAGAACTGGAAAGAGACGGTCCATCGAGAGTCAGATTTAGGACAGTCCCTGGTGTTGAAAGCTCAATGGCACTATTAATAGGGTATGCTATACGGTCCTTTATCAGACCTGTTACCAATGCCAGATTATCTGTAGGGATATCTGTGAAATCAATAGGTATGCTTATCGTCTTTGCATTAAACTTAGGGTGGTCTCTGACATGCATATCCATATTACGTGTGGCACCTGAGGGTGGATGCGGTACGTTCACCCCACTACCCGTCTGTACTGTATGTGGAATAGCACTGTCAGTGTCTGCGTCAGAGTTGCTTGTCACTGTGTTAGAGTCTGTGTCAGTGTCACAATTTTTGTGAACAGCAACCTCTGCAACCCCATCACCCCCACACCCTCCACCCGCACTACCCCCTTCCATCTGGCCGGGGGTTACATCTATATTCCTTGTAACGTCACCTTCTACAGATACGGGTCCTAGATCACCCCCACCCTCCCCAGGGGATCCTATGCCATCCATTTCTTGACTATCATCATCATCATCATCAGAAATAATGATAATGTCGTCGTCATCGTCAATTACAATGGGTTCCATATTGTGTACATTCTCAATGGGATTAAATGTATGCATATTAGTATGCTGGATCACACTAGCATGGACACATTCACCCGCCTCATCGTCTTTTTCAGAGTTAATACCCTACCTGAAAGGAATTAACTCCATCTGTTTGGCATTAGTTTAATTCTACGGCATTAATGCGGTATTCAGAGCTTGAATCAGAGGGTACATTTGGTGGAACGAACATGAAACCTCTATCTCATTTGTATCAGAAGGTGTACACACAGTAGAAAAGAAAAGAAAAGAAAAGAAAAGAAAAGAAGACATTGGGCGGTGACACAGCAAGAATAACAAATTGACCACCTAGTCGCTGAGTAGCTATCAGGGTACTCACTGGTGGCAGGTTCCTTGATTCAGGAATAGATATGAAGTGGTCGATGTGATCGGTATAGATGTCGTTATGAACGATCACAGGGTATTTGGGAGTGTCTATAGAGCAAGACTGTTGTTAGGAGCGGTTGGGATTTCTTCAGGGCCCTCTTCATAGCCCTCTTCGTCTGAGCTTTAGACTGAGCTTTACCCTTAGATGGGAGAATGATGGCCCAAGATGTAGGGCCGATTTCTAGGAAAAAAAAGGAGATGTTAGCATATTAGCTTAGCATGTTAGCCCCTATGGGTAGGTTTTTGGTACTGCACTGTGCATTATGACATCATGCTAACGCTATTAGCATATTAGCATATTAGCATATTAGCTTAGCATGCTAGCCCCTAGGGGTAGGTTTTGGTACTGCACTGCGCATTGTGACATCCTGCTAACGCTATTAGCATATTAGCATATTAGCATATTAGCTTAGCATGTTAGTCCCCTAGGGGTACGTTTTGGTACTGCAATGTGCATTATGACATCCTGCTAACGCTATTAGCATATTAGCATATTAGCATATTAGCATATTAGCTTAGCATGTTAGTCCCTAGGGGTAGGTTTTGGTATTGCACTATGCATTGTGACATCATGCTAACGCTATTAGCATATTAGCATATTAGCATATTAGCATATTAGCCCCTATGGGTAGGTTTTGGTATTGCACTGTGCATTGTGACATCATGCTAACGCAATTAGCATATTAGCATATTAGCATATTAGCATATTAGCTTAGCATGTTATCCCCTAGGGGTAGGTTTTGGTATTGCATTGTGCATTGTGACATCATGCTAATGCTATTAGCATATTAGCATATTAGCTTAGCATGCTAGCCCCTAGGGGTAGGTTTTGGTACTGCACTGCGCATTGTGACATCCTGCTAACGCTATTAGCCTATTAGCATATTAGCATATTAGCTTAGCATGTTAGTCCCCTAGGGGTAAGTTTTGGTACTGCAATGTGCATTATGACATCCTGCTAACGCTATTAGCATATTAGCATATTAGCATATTAGCATATTAGCTTAGCATGTTAGTCCCTAGGGGTAGGTTTTGGTATTGCACTGTACATTGTGATGTCATGCTAACGCAATTAGCATATTAGCATATTAGCTTAGCATGTTAGCCCCTAGGGGTAGGTTTTGGTACTGCACTGTGCATTATGACATCATGCTAACGCTATTAGCATATTAGCATATTAGCATATTAGCATAGCATGTTA
>NC_137621.1:49054108-49154108 GCF_963280865.1 Gymnoscopelus braueri | reverse complement strand
CTGAGGATGCAGCTGGCTCGTGCCTACGTGTGATTTGTTACTTTCCCCGGGGTCTGTGAGCCAGGGAATCAATATTTGATGAGGGGGATAGGGTTAGGTTTAGGGTTAGGGTTAAGGTTGATCAAAAAATAACAATTCTTTAATGAAGTAATGTAGATAATAATAATAATTTAACTATTGAGAGTGTAAGATGATTACAACATGGTGTGTGTATGTGTGTGTGTGTGTGTGTGTGTGTGTGTGTGTGTGTGTGTGTGTGTGTGTGTGTGTGTGTGTGTGTGTGTGTGTGTGTGATGACCAACTCTATGTTCTATACATTTTAGGGCATAGTGAACCACATAGACAGTAGGTTGTCTGTTTTTTCAGTACAATAATACATCTAGCAGCTGCCTTCCGCATCTATATGTTATATTCTAGTTCTCGAGGGGGGTGTTACACGCTCCTGGTACCCTAAAAATAACTCAGTCTCTTAGTGGTAACCAAATGGACCCTGGGGTGTTCTGAAAATAATTACTTAGAATAATTAAATAATTGTTTAATATCTGACATGACTGGTCATGTCTTTTAGATCACAATATATAGTTTAAATGGTTTAGTTCAATATATTCTATTATGACTGGCATAGAATCTGACAGAAAAATCAACCGATCTGGTTTAAAATATATTCTGTACCACCATCAGAACAGTACAGAAGCTAAAGTTTTTTTAAAAATGGTGCAGTTTTTTTTTTCATTACAATTGATCAGTAAATAACTCTATCCATTAACCATTGATACACTTTTTAACGTGTCTTAAAGTTACTCTTACTTTGCTACTCTTAAAATTCCGTAATGTAATATTACTCAGACTTACATTTATGTGTTACAGACACAGTTTTCGAAAATGATACGAAAATAGCTGATCTACAATCTCACAATGCATCACGGTTCACAGCCAATGTTTTAACTGTAGCTTCTGGATGTAAATTCGTGCTATTTTATTTATTATCATGCAATGGTACACCATAAAATCGTAACACTTAGGACATACACAAGGTTCTACAAGATGGCCCATAGTAACAGACATCATAAATCTTAGTTGCCTGTTTTTTTTTATTTATTTTTTAGAAAAGAATGTCCTTAAGACTTCTGGTGACTAGTAGTTTTCATCCCCTGCCTATGTTGAATGCACTTATTGTAAGGGTATTGTAATGTAATGTATAATGTAATAAAGGGTATTGTTGTGGTGTTGGGGGGGCTTAATACATTAGATTAGATTAGATTCCTAATTGTATGGCCAAAGGTATCTAATGATCCAATCTGCTTAGGTAAGGCAGTAATGAACCAAGTTATCTTGCTATACTTACTATACTATAACACATCATACCAAACATCATTATATGAAAACCTGAAAAAACTGAAGTTTTTTTTTTTCTGCACACAAATACTACTTGTGTAAATCTCTGACAGAAACAACAACACAGTATGCTAGTAAAATGTGGTAGTTTAGTCTAGGCTTGTTTAAATGGTGCATTTATATAGCATTTCTATCCGAAGCGTTTTACATTGATTGTGTCATTAACCCATTCACACACCGATGGCAGAGGAAACCATGTACAAATATATTGTTTAGGGGTTCAGCGTCTTGCTCAAGGACACTTCACACTAACTCTAGGGGAGCGCCCCACCCCCGGAATCGAACGGGGAACCTTACGGTTTTCCAGTTCACTCTACCCGGCCACTCTACCCCTGAGCCACTGCAGCCTCTTAAAGAATGACCCTGACGGGGGTCCATTACATGTCCAAAGTTCATTACAAAGGAAAAATAGTATTTAATAGTTGATAAATAGACAGAAATTATCTGTTAGTCTAAAACTCTGTCTATAATTAAGTTCTAATAGTGGTAGGGTTAAACACAAATCAACATTTGTTGCAAAGCTATGTAGATATTGTTAGTTATTAGTGACAATATAGCATAGAGGGGTTTGTATTTTACAGTAGATACTATTATATATATTATAAGTTATATTCCCAATTAGCAGGGCAAAGTCACTACCTTATGGTATTCATATTGTTATACGTTTAGTGTGATCATAGGATTTGTAGATATTTGATCAAAAACATCTATTTCTAATGGTCACCGAAGGCCAGTAAAGTGGCTTCTCTTAACATCTCTTTCCTCTTTTTCCTCTCTTCTCTAACATCCTTTCTCGTTCTCTCTCCCTTCTCTCACCCATCCCCAGCAATCTTTCCTCTTTTTCCTCTCTTAGTCTATTCCCACTCATACAATATTTCAATTATGTATTTTCTCTCTTTTTCTCCCTCAAAAACCATAAACAGTAAACCCATCAGTAATGACTGATGAGTCATGAATCATAAAGTTGATTATGATTCTATATCCATTTACCAGTACTAACGGAAATATCTATACCTGTATGAGGAATGAGGTCTTGGGGTTGATAGCGGTCTTGTATCATAGGTAATGATTAATTAGTGTATATGTACCGTGTTGAATTGTTGTTCACTATATGTTACAGGGGGTGTTACCCCCCCCACTTTTCCTGTGAAATAAAAAAAAAGAAACACCTTCAAACTAATACACTTCAGATCATCCCCATGGATACAGTATTATATACCTATGAACCAATATTTAAGATACAAGTAAGATGTTTCTGCTCTAACAGACTTCTAAGTGTTAGGACTGTTTTTTAGTTCAATATTGATATTGAACTAAGAAGAATACAAAAATTGTTAATAAAAAGATAAACCTTATTCTAAAACAGAAAACTATTTGTCTATAGTGTTTTATATCCGTGTATATATTGTAAGTAGTATCTACTAAGAAGATAATAAGATTATAGAATATATAGAATATATATATATACAGAATCTAAAGAGTTTAATTCAGGGGATGTGGGGGTGTCATAGATCTTACTAGGGCACCATTTGGCCATTCAACAAAGGGTCTAGGTGTCGTATGTAAAGCATAGCCTATTTAAACCGGTTCTATGGTTAGTTCTATCTATCATCAGAACAACGAAACAGAAACAACTGAAGGTGTACATCCACTCAACTTCAATTTATCATGGATGTTTTGGCTCCAGGACAAACTATGTATCCTACGGATATGAGCGATGACCAGTTATGCAGTAATGCCGTGGATTTGTATGACATGGATAAGCTTAACGGTCTAATCCTCACGGACGAAGAGCAGTTGAATTACATAGAGCCTCTATTGATGTGGTCTACTACGGCTTCTGAAGACGAGGAGGACGAAGAAGAGGAGGCGACGGAGAGATTCTTTGATGAACTTTCCAAATATCAAAATTATCTTGAATATTGTGAATCTTGTAAATATGGGGGCGATGATGATTTATATTTCAACACGGACTATGAATATTTCAACACGGACTGGCTGGTGGATCATTGGGACTATATCTGCTTCAATCCCACCGATGTCTCAATAGATGAAGATTGATACCATACATACTCTCACTATGCATATGTGTCGATGACATGAAATTTGTCCCTGAGCAAAAGACTCTTAAGACTCTGGATACAAGACATAGGATACAAGATGTTTTTTGTGTAACTAATACTAGTGTGTACACTGATGTTTGTATTCTTCTGAACACTTTGTGAAATAAAATGTCCAATAATTGTCAATTCAAAATGATCAATCAATCAAAATCATGATGGATAACATACATGTGACAATAATAATAAATTCACTTTATAATCACTTCAATTCACTGTATTACTTAAGAATCTAAATCACTTTATAATCCAATATATATCCTAAAAGTTAACTAACAAAACCCCAGCTAACTAACCTACGTCACAGCGGGGGTGGACCTAGAAGAGTATATAATGTGGTCTCAAAGTCTTATAGACGGAAGTGACTTATAGAACCTGAGAGGAAAAATATAGCATTGATAGTATAGACTGAAGTGACTTAGAGAACTTGACTTGATTGTCCAGAGTGTACAGGAAATATAGCATTGCTGTCATTGATAGTATTGCCTGACTTAGAGAACCTGACTTGGTTGTCCAAAAGTAGACTTAGCAGTCGCTATGACCAATGCACCATGTAAGTATTTTATTTTCTCATTTCAAATATTATCTTTTTAAATTTGCAAAAAAATAAATAAATAAATAAATTCTCTCTCTTATGTTCTGCTGGCATCTACACTACAGGGGACACTAATCATCCCATGAATCTATGGGGTCAGAACCGTGCAATCGATACCATGAATCTACCTGGTGAAATGCATCCTGCCTTAAAAGATGTTCCTATGAAATTATGGACAACTCATAAATACGATGTGGGTCTTATGGAAGGTGCCACCCCGATATCTGTTGGTCCTATGTGGGACTGGGAATACAGATCTGTCAGACCCGATAAGAGACAATATCTACTACAGGGCGAGACTGAGGAGGAAATGACTACCATTATTGACCAACTCTTGAAGGATGAAATAATTTTACCTGTCCTACCTTCTAAATGTAATATGCCATTATTACCCACTACCACTGGATCATGGCATGTTCACGATACACGACCGATATATGAGAACACACTTGCACGTATACCTTTAGAACCTAACCCTGGAACAATCTGGAGTGCTATTCCTAGTGAATCATTATGGTTTAGTGTTATTGTATTAGCAAATGCTTTTTTCTCTATCACTATTGATCCGTCATCGGAATATTGTTTCACTTTTACTTATAAAGGGGAGATGTACCAATGGACTAGAGGTCCCCCAGATTATATCGAAACTCTACCAATCTTGTCAGATGCATTGCAGAAGAATCTGTCTGGGTTTGTATTTTTACAATCTTCAACCTTGGTACAATATATAGACCGTTTATTGGTGTGTGCCATATCTAAAGAGGCCTGTGTTTCAGATACAAATGCTCTATTGAAGTATTTGGCATTACAGGGGCATAAAGTCACCATGTGTCCAAAACTCCAATTAGTAAAACAAAAAGTGTGTTTTTTAGGACGGGTGATCTCGCAAAATAACATGGAAATTGGTATTGATAGGATACAGGCCATTTTGTCATCTCCAAAACCTCTAACTAAGACATTACTTCTTAGTTTTTTATGGGATACCGGATTCTGTAGAGAATGGATACGTGAGTATGCAGAATTAACTCAATCATTGTCTGACATTGTTAGGACAGGATCAGTTACAAATGAACTAGTGACTTGGACCCATGAGGCTAGTAATTCGTTCGAAAAATTAAAAACTGCTGTACGTATGGCCCCCGGACTAAGCATTCCAGATATGACTAAAGAGTTTACTTTGCTAGTTGATGTGAACAAGGAGTTTTATAATGGCACATTATTGCAACAATATGACGGTAGACTAAAACCGGTCGCATACTATTCTTATCAGTTTTCATATATGGTGAGAGGTGTTTCGCTGTGTGAGCGTATAGTAGAGGCTACCTTGGATCTTGTTAGTACGGTCAAGCTCTCATCACCCCTAAAACACAGTCCATTGACTGTTTTGGTCCATGAGGCAGCCCAAACCCTCTTCTCTAGTCCTCTGAGGGATCATTATTTTCTGAATTTGCCACAAGTTACTTTAAAAAGATGTAATGAGTATTTGTCACAAGATGAATGCACTACCTGTTTTTCCAAAATGTCTGTATGATTCTGAGTCAATGTTGAATGCACTACCTGTTTTTTCCAAAATGTCTGTATGATTCTGTGTCAATGTTCAAATAACCAACATAATAAAAGAATAAAACAACTTTTTATTGCAACTTTTTATTATGATGATGTTCATACAGTATGTTCACACACTCCAAAATGTGATGAGGTCAGTCATCGAGTCATTTTTATCCTTGTCATAATAAGTAGGCCTATTATAGGCTTCTTGGATATTTTCTGAAATATCATCAGCGTCTTTCAATTCATGAATAAAGGCTTCACAGACCCCTTGCACTCTGGATGCTGTAGCAACAATTCCTTGAGATTCCAACACACTCATGATTCCTGGGATAAATTTGACATTCCACAGTCTTTTCACTATGTCTTTAAAATGGTTGTAGACATAATATCTGGGTAGTGTACCAAGACATTGGTGTTCAAGTTGACTAGGGTGATCAACTTGACAACCGTAACAGTCATCCTTCATCTGATCAATTATCGTGACATCCAACAGCCTGACGACGCATGTTTTTATAATATCCAGAAAGACCGTTCCACACAGTCCGTCCGGTTGATCCAGGGTCAGGGGTGATTCCACTGGAGAGGGTGGCAGAAACTCTGGCGATGAGCAAGGGGTGAAGTATAACATCGGTGATGATGGCGGCGATGGACCGTGGCACGCCATGGCATATTCATCGCCCCAGGGGTCATCCGTGGGATCGTATGGTTGTGAGGGTAGCAGAAACTCTGGCGATGAGCAGGGGGTTGAGTAGAACACAGGCGTTGGTGGAGATGAGGGTAATGTCAGGGGCAAGTATTCACCAGGCACGGTGAATACTTGCAGTAGTAACGGTGTTGTAGAGTCGACCTCTTCTCTTTGATCGATAGAACCCTCCATGTTTTTTTTTTTTTGAATAACGATAGAAGAGAAGCGTCTCTTATATCCTTGGAGAAATAGGTGTGGCTATGAGGGTGGAGCAGAAAAAGTGGGGGTGAGTATTCAAATGAGTGGAATTTCAAAAGATTTGAAGTTTACCGTTTTTATCTTTTACCGTTTTATCTTTTGCCATAAGATTCAGAAGAAATCAAGCCTTCTGTTGATATTGTAGCCTTCTATATGTAGATATCCTCGGCACAGCTGCGCCTCAGACAGGGGAGACACCGAGTAGTCATAGAGACACAGGGGAGACACCGAGTAGCTGTAGATATAGTTAGTTAGATGTATTTGTGTCCATAGCCATCCTCAAAGGATTTTACAATCACACCCCTGTATAACAAATTGAATTCTACCCTAGGGGTTGTAACAAATTGAATTCTACCCTAGGGGTTGTGAATCTCACATACATTTTCAAATTGCTAGAATTTGTGAAACCATATACACACCTATCTGCATCATCGTACACTAAGTGTACTCCAGGGTCATTGCTCGTAGTACGTCTGAGAACTCCTCCATTCTTCTTTTTAGGAGCAAAACATACATCACTATTATACATTACATCATTAACATTAGCATGTAGATCGGTATCGACATTCATAGACGCCATATTGTCATACAAAATGAGAGAGTAAGAGCAGATACTAGGAGCATACCCAAGCCTACACCTATATACCATATAGGTAATAGAACACACCCATAATAGAACACACCCCAAACACCTATCCTAGTAGATTCAAGATAATAGAACACACAAGATTCAAAGATTCAAAGTGTTTTGATATTTTTTTTATTGGTGTCTTTTAAAAAAGATGTTACACATGTTCCATGAATATATTTACACACATACTGAATGACTAGTACACTAGCAGTATTGTCCATCGAGAATACAATCAATAGATTCAGATCATTGAGAATACAATCACTAATCCTCTAATGATTGGTTTTGCAGTATTGTCCATCGAGAATACAATCAATAGATTCACTTTATTGCTCCAGATTATACAATCCCCTGATTGTGCATTTAGAAATCTGTTGCTCCAGCCAGATTCCCCCATTGAGAACTCAGATTTGAGAACTCAGATTGAGAACTCAGATTTATACGTCTTGGTTTCTTCGTAGAGACACATGACGCTATACGATTAACACCGTTAAGACGATCCTCCAGTAGAATCATCTTTCGATTGTCTTTTACTTTGACGAAAAAAATATTGATTAGATTCATCATATCTTGCACCAGCAGCAAATCTTCTGCATGAAAGGATGTTTCAAAGGATGTTTCACATGATATTGATACTATCATCGGCCATGAATATGTCCTTGAACAGTCAATAAGATTGAGAAAGTCAATGCCTGTTGGTTTGATGTTTGATGTGGTCAGCAGATAATCGATGAAGTCCATAATGACAGTCTTGAATCTTTCAAATTCAGATGCATAAACACGCACATGATGCGATCCATCTTCAAACAATGTTTCATCTTCTTCCAATATATACAGGTCAACAAATGGAAAACGGATGGGTGGTGAAAAATGGCATCGTAATTTTCGATCATTAGAGAGTTGCCATATCATTTCATCCTCGTCCTGGTAAATCACATGGGTAGACTCCATCTTCTTTTTCTTAGTCTGCTGGGATAGTCAGCTCTTATAAAGATTTGTAGGACCACACCCATACTGACGTAGGAGGGAGTTGACTCCATAATTGGCTATAACTTAAATTCAAGAAGACCATTGTTAAGTCTTTGTATCAGCTCTGTCATTTTTTGGTAACACCCCTGTACATGACCCCCTGGTGAACGACCACATAAGTAACACCATTCATGGTTAGCCAGTGTAACATATATCCTGTTTGTTAATTTAACTTCAGATACTTTCCATGCATCAGGGGCTGTGATTGCGTTTGGATGTGCAATAAACCCTCTACGAAACCTTTCCTGTCCAATTTCAATTTCAAGCCGATCTGATGTATAGTTAGCTTTGAGATATGGACATTCTCCTCTGGTGAAGTAAGCATGTTGATTTAAAAGCGTATCACCAGGCAGAAACTTTGAAAGCCCCAGTTTGCAAGTTGGACACCTGTGATTATCATCAACCCCAGTGTGTTCCATGTTAGAAGGGTCACCTAACCATGCAAAATGTGACGATTTAAAGCCAGAATCAGATTTCAGATTGTTTGATTTGATACCGGGGTCATTGCATTGTAAAGGTAGCCCGCACAATGCCGCTTCACGGGCGTAATATGAATGGTCATCGGCTGGAATATATTTGCCTCCGTGTGTATCATTCATCCATTTAACCCGCCCTTCCATAAGTCTATCAAAATAGGGATCTCCCCCAGTGGCTACGTATCGGCCATTTTTAAAAATTATTCTGTCAAAAATTGTGGGCTCGCCATCATCCTCGGGTTTGAAGGGTGGTGTTGGCATAGCGAAAGGATTGGCTGTATGGACGGAAAATGGATTGGTTGTTTGTTTAACAGAATCCTGTTCTGGTAGTTCTCGTATGTTATCCATTTGAAAAGGTAAAAGTTGTCTGAGTCTCTTATATCATGTAAGCTTGTAAGCTTCTTTGTCTGATGGGTTAGTCTGCTCTTATAAAGACCACGTTATATACTCTTCTAGGTCCACCCCCACTGTGACGTAGGTTAGTTAGCTGGGGCTTTTACAGTTATTTGGATTGTTTTGATATTTTTTATTTTATTTGTGTCTTTTTAAAAAAGATGTTACACATTGGGGCTTTAACACATGTTACAAATAACCAACATAATAATATATACATTCTATTTACACACATACTGAATGTTACAAATGTTCCATGAATATATTTACATACATACTGAATGACTAGTACACTAACAGTATTGTCCATCGAGAATACAATCAATAGATTCAGATCATCGAGAATAGCGTTGCTCCAGCAGGTGTAGAGCTATCTGCAGCGCTTGGTCTACTCAGGCGGACACGTCCGGGGTCTCTTTGGAGGATGAGACACGGTGATGTCATTTTCCAATGGTGATTGAATTGAATTGAATTGAATTGATTGGAAAATGACCAGATGACCTTCGGTGAACTGCTTCTCCAACAAAATCATTTTCTGGACTCTCTCTTTTTGACTTTCGAAGTAAACCTCTAGGTCTTTCAATAACTGCCGGATAATCCATATGTCCTCCAGATGGAAGGCCAGATGGACTGGATAAGACCGCTCTAGCTCCATGGCGGTTTTGGGGAGCCGGACTGAATCACCATCCTTCCTAAATCTTACCAGAAGCCACTGAAGAGACCTGGAACAGTCGACGACGAAGGCAGGGTCGCCCCTTGAATGGGATGGTGCCTCGGGATCCACTTCCACAATACAGCTAGCCTTGAATTCACGGTTCTGGCTCCCCGCTTGCATGTAATCACAGAACTCTAGGATCGGCTTCTTCAGCTCTTCAAATTCTGTAGCATACACACGCAAATCCCGATAGAGTCGGTCATCATCAAACACACCATCAAACACACTCTCTCCAGCTTCGAGTGTCTGCAAAGTAATCCATGGCGATCGATGGTAGAAGGGCATGTAATAACATATCATTTTTCGGGAGTGGTTCAGCTGCCAAATGTTCTTATCAACCCCACGGTGGATCAAACCGGTAGATGCCATTTTTTCCCGTATTCAATTAATGTATTTTTAAATTAATTAAGCCTTGTACTGTTTCAGTCCTTTGGGGACTTTCAGTAGTCGACTGTATGTGTCTTCCCTATTTAAAAGAAAAAAGATGCCTGATAAGGGGGGGGAGGACCTTTCTTTCAAATGGTCCATAACTCCCCACACCCCCCGAATTAAACTCTTTAGATTCTGTATATATATATTCTATATATTCTATAATCTTATTATCTTCTTAGTAGATACTACTTACAATATATACACGGATATAAAACAATGTAGACAAGTTTTCTGTTTTAGAATAAGGTTTATCTTTTTATTAACAATTTTTGTATTCTTCTTAGTTCAATATCAATATTGAACTAAAAAACAGTCCTAACACTTAGAAGTCTGTTAGAGCAGAAACATCTTACTTGTATCTTAAATATTGGTTCATAGGTATATAATACTGTATCCATGGGGATGATCTGAAGTGTATTAGTTTGAAGGTGTTTCTTTTTTTTTATTTCACAGGAAAAGTGGGGGGGGTAACACCCCCTGTAACATATAGTGAACAACAATTCAACACGGTACATATACACTAATTAATCATTACCTATGATACAAGACCGCTATCAACCCCAAGACCTCATTCCTCATACAGGTATAGATATTTCCGTTAGTACTGGTAAATGGATATAGAATCATAATCAACTTTATGATTCATGACTCATCAGTCATTACTGATGGGTTTACTGTTTATGGTTTTTGAGGGAGAAAAAGAGAGAAAATACATAATTGAAATATTGTATGAGTGGGAATAGACTAAGAGAGGAAAAAGAGGAAAGATTGCTGGGGATGGGTGAGAGAAGGGAGAGAGAACGAGAAAGGATGTTAGAGAAGAGAGGAAAAAGAGGAAAGAGATGTTAAGAGAAGCCACTTTACTGGCCTTCGGTGACCATTAGAAATAGATGTTTTTGATCAAATATCTACAAATCCTATGATCACACTAAACGTATAACAATATGAATACCATAAGGTAGTGACTTTGCCCTGCTAATTGGGAATATAACTTATAATATATATAATAGTATCTACTGTAAAATACAAACCCCTCTATGCTATATTGTCACTAATAACTAACAATATCTACATAGCTTTGCAACAAATGTTGATTTGTGTTTAACCCTACCACTATTAGAACTTAATTATAGACAGAGTTTTAGACTAACAGATAATTTCTGTCTATTTATCAACTATTAAATACTATTTTTCCTTTGTAATGAACTTTGGACATGTAATGGACCCCCGTCAGGGTCATTCTTTAAGAGGCTGCAGTGGCTCAGGGGTAGAGTGGCCGGGTAGAGTGAACTGGAAAACCGTAAGGTTCCCCGTTCGATTCCGGGGGTGGGGCGCTCCCCTAGAGTTAGTGTGAAGTGTCCTTGAGCAAGACGCTGAACCCCTAAACAATATATTTGTACATGGTTTCCTCTGCCATCGGTGTGTGAATGGGTTAATGACACAATCAATGTAAAACGCTTCGGATAGAAATGCTATATAAATGCACCATTTAAACAAGCCTAGACTAAACTACCACATTTTACTAGCATACTGTGTTGTTGTTTCTGTCAGAGATTTACACAAGTAGTATTTGTGTGCAGAAAAAAAAAAACTTCAGTTTTTTCAGGTTTTCATATAATGATGTTTGGTATGATGTGTTATAGTATAGTAAGTATAGCAAGATAACTTGGTTCATTACTGCCTTACCTAAGCAGATTGGATCATTAGATACCTTTGGCCATACAATTAGGAATCTAATCTAATCTAATGTATTAAGCCCCCCCAACACCACAACAATACCCTTTATTACATTATACATTACATTACAATACCCTTACAATAAGTGCATTCAACATAGGCAGGGGATGAAAACTACTAGTCACCAGAAGTCTTAAGGACATTCTTTTCTAAAAAATAAATAAAAAAAAACAGGCAACTAAGATTTATGATGTCTGTTACTATGGGCCATCTTGTAGAACCTTGTGTATGTCCTAAGTGTTACGATTTTATGGTGTACCATTGCATGATAATAAATAAAATAGCACGAATTTACATCCAGAAGCTACAGTTAAAACATTGGCTGTGAACCGTGATGCATTGTGAGATTGTAGATCAGCTATTTTCGTATCATTTTCGAAAACTGTGTCTGTAACACATAAATGTAAGTCTGAGTAATATTACATTACGGAATTTTAAGAGTAGCAAAGTAAGAGTAACTTTAAGACACGTTAAAAAGTGTATCAATGGTTAATGGATAGAGTTATTTACTGATCAATTGTAATGAAAAAAAAAACTGCACCATTTTTAAAAAAACTTTAGCTTCTGTACTGTTCTGATGGTGGTACAGAATATATTTTAAACCAGATCGGTTGATTTTTCTGTCAGATTCTATGCCAGTCATAATAGAATATATTGAACTAAACCATTTAAACTATATATTGTGATCTAAAAGACATGACCAGTCATGTCAGATATTAAACAATTATTTAATTATTCTAAGTAATTATTTTCAGAACACCCCAGGGTCCATTTGGTTACCACTAAGAGACTGAGTTATTTTTAGGGTACCAGGAGCGTGTAACACCCCCCTCGAGAACTAGAATATAACATATAGATGCGGAAGGCAGCTGCTAGATGTATTATTGTACTGAAAAAACAGACAACCTACTGTCTATGTGGTTCACTATGCCCTAAAATGTATAGAACATAGAGTTGGTCATCACACACACACACACACCCACACACACACACACACACACACACACACACACACACACACACACACACACACACCATGTTGTAATCATTTTACACTCTCAATAGTTAAATTATTATTATTATCTACATTACTTCATTAAAGAATTGTTATTTTTTGATCAACCTTAACCCTAACCCTAAACCTAACCCTATCCCCCTCATCAAATATTGATTCCCTGGCTCACAGACCCCGGGGAAAGTAACAAATCACACGTAGGCACGAGCCAGCTGCATCCTCAGGGCCATAACCCAGATCTATTTGTTTAGTCTAACTACCACAGATACTGGATATAAAGTATCTGTCCAGTATTGAGCTGAAGAGACACACAGAGTCACAACTCACAAGCATACACACGTGAATCCTTGTACACATGTACACCCAGGCATACAGCTTTTCTACTTTGGCAATGTAAACGTATGTTTTCTCATGCCAATAAGCCCTTTGAATTGAATGCTGTGAAAACTGCTGAGAGATGACAGGTGTGAAAAACCCGATGGAGGGAGGGGGGTAGCTGAGTCCCCCCTCTCATAGTTTTTATTACAAACCCTTGTCTCATTGAGCTTGTAGATTTGCTATTTTCATATAATTTTTACATTTTTGTATAATTATAACCATTATAACATAGGTTTCATGAAATGTGTTCATGAAATGTGTTACATAGAGTTAATGATTAAATCAAATACACTGTCTCCCTGTTTGCAGCCGTGGGCCTCTGAGAGAACAATGCTCCAAAAACACCTCAGGTGTGAAAATGCCTCTGTCAGAGGAACCACAGACCATGTTCCTAGGTACTTCCAACCATTGGTTGGATATAATCACCCAGCATGCAATTGTGAACTTTGGGCATGTTTGGGCTTAATAAGTTAGTTTTGAAAACAAATATATTGTTTAGGATAATGCATGGTGTCCCATTAAGGTTTTATCTAACGTAACAAAACATTAGAAGAGTGATAATGTGGTAAATTTTGGTATATTATTTTTAAAACCATGGGGTATAATGTTTGCACATAGTGTCTAACCGTATCCTCTCTTCCAATTATCTCACCTTGAGTCCTGTGCTTAGAATCCCCCTGTGGTGGGGATCAGTCAGACTCCAACTTTAATCACTCTCATCGCTACGGCAGTTGTTTTAATGTTATTAATGTTCTTAATGTTCTTAAATAGTTTAGAATAGTAGAATAGTAAAAAAATAAACCTATGATATGACAAGTGAAGTATGTATGGTAGTATGGTAAATTCTGATAGACCTATGTATGCCTGCAGTACCACTGATGACCATTTAGCCCCTATATCATGGTATTTTGTATTTACACCCCGATGATTTAAATTCTGATAGACATATGCATGCCTGCAGTACCACTGATGACCATTTAGTCCCCATATCATTATATTTTGTATTTATCCCCTAATGATTTAAATTCTGCAGTACCCCTGATGTCCATTATCCAGCCCAGAGATTAATTACGATCCCCTACATCCTGTAGCTGTCATAAGAACGGAGGGGTTCACTCTATGATCATCACGCAATCATGGATCACCCATACGAAGGTGTCGCACACATAGAATTACAGATCTACAGTATAAGGGGCCATAGGCCCCGGTAGATAGATAGATAGATAGATAGATAGATAGATAGATAGAAAGAGAGAGATAGTGAAATGAATTGACAGCTGTTTAGGATATGCTAGCGTGGGAACTTGTCACACATAGAGAATACATGGGCCATTGGCTCCCCACCCCCCAGACCCATGATTAACAGTGACTGCAACAAAATGACCGAGAGAGCGATTGAGAAAAAAGAGAAAAAAGAGAATTAGATTGAAAAAGAGAGGATTTAAGAATGCATTAATTAATGAACGAATTAATTAATTGGATTAAAAAAAAAAATCTAAATATACCTATTCGGATTAAATCTATTTATAATGATGTTATTAATAGAAAGGCTATTTTTATGTATATATTAATAGATATATATATATAGATTAATATAAATAGAAATGTGCGCAACAGCGCCAACTATTCCCCCAGCGGCCATTAGGGTGTAATGAAATGCAGCATTAAGGACACTACTCCCACTTTTGAGACAGCGCCGCTACTCGAGGTCCGTTAGAACGATGAACTGCAACTGCCAATGCATTCCCTATGAGAGGATATGAAAGTTAGCCTACTTTTAAAATGATCCTGCATTAACTGAAGACGATATTGATTTAAATAAAAATATGTTTCCAAATGTATGGAGTGTCTTTGTCAACATATCTTCTTGTTTTCTTAATAGTTGATGTGTTTCACATTTAATTTGCCACTTTAACGAGTTACCCATAATGTTAACACAGCAGAGGGTAGACAGCAGACAGACAAGTTGTCGCATTTCAGTGACATCACTGTCTTTACGAGCGCCGAGCGCCGACCAGTGGCGTACCCACTGTAGAGGCAGGAGAGGCGGTCGCCTGCCCAACTAAGATCTCGCCTCCCCTAAAAAAACAGAAAATGTGTCATTGCGTGCTTAATGTCCTCAAAGTCACGCATCCAACAAGCTTTGAACTGAGCAGATTGGACCTTCTGTTCCAGAGATAATGACCAAAACCTATTGAAAACGGCCACTTTCGCCAGTTTTCTGGGTATTGAAAACCTCAAGGGATGCGTCCGTGACGTATATACCATGCGACCACTTAAACTCTGGATCTCCGATGCTAGCGGTTTTGACATACTGATGGAGTATATTATAGTATATTGTGGGTAGTATATCGAGATGAAAGATATGGGACATTAAAAAGGACAAATTAAACAAATGGGACAGATTATTAGAACACAAAAAAAATTGCTACAGCCTCAGTAGTTAACCAGTCAAATGACGGTATTTTACAATGCCTCTCATAGAGATTGCATTGAGAGCTGCAGTTCATCGTTCTAACGGACCCCGAGTGTCAAAAGTGGGCGTGGATTTGTAGGCCTTCCGCTTCCGGCCGTGTGTCTCTATCGCCAAAACAGGCTATGCATTTAATAATTTATACTTGCTAAAATAGCCAACCTACAAGCTCACAAAACAGCGGCTGTTTTGCCACAGATTAATACCGATGAATGGAAACGATTCTACCAATTATGCAAAGTAAATGCGACGATCGATAATTGCGCTCAAGCGATTTTGTACTGACTGTGACAAAGGCCAACTTCTGATCAACCTTCCAACCTACCCCCCAGGCTACTTCATTGGCTACCTGTGTCATCGAAAAAAGGACTTGGCTCCCAGCTGTGCAGAGGCCCCGGTGTCCTTTGATGACTCCCCGACCCCGATTATCCACGAGACAGGCGCTGCCCCCCTCATGGACTGGGATGACGTCAAGAGTCTTCTTGCCAATAAACTCACTCCATCCAACTTTGAAGCTGCCTTCAGGTGACCATGTAGCTCCTAAGGCAATGTGCCGTGAAGCGTGGAAGTCAAACCAAATCCTAACAACCGTATTTCGTTTGCAGTACCAGAATTTTTTTTGGTGGTAATCCTGTTTCTGTAATATTGTACTGAAGAATGTATTTGTGACCCACGGGGTGTGGCTTTGACATCAGGCCTTCGGTACTCCATATAGAATATTTTTGCTCATTTCTGAACAAATTGACTAACTCCTTGTCTGCCCCCCTCTCTCTCCACGTTCTGTCTCGGGTGTCATGTTATTTCCTCGCCACTGCAGTGAGTTTGCCAGTAGCAGCCACCAGGCTGGTTCTTTTGGCGACGAGGCGCTGGGGAACAAGGTGATGAGGAGGTTGAAACAGTACGGCATGCAGACCTGGCAAGATAACTATTTTGTGAAGATCCAGGAACTCCCAGCCTACAACAAGGTGTCTTTCAAAGGGAAGGAAGAAAGACTCAGCGGATTCCTGTCCTACAGCGCCACTGGAACAGCAACGGTATAGATCTATTTGTCTGTCTGAATGTATGTGTCTTTGATGCAGTGTTGCTCAAAGTGGGGTCTGGGGACCCCCCCGGAGTTCCTTGAGGGGGTTCCAGGGGGTTCCCAGCAAAATGTGTTAATATACCTTAAACGTCTGTTTAAATACTTTAACCCTTTATACATTGGCTATTTGAAAATGGCAGATCTACAAGCTCAAACCCGTCACGGTGCGACACGTTGTGAGCTTGTACAGTATACCCAGTGGTGTTTTGGTCGTTGGACGGGACACCACGGCGCGTGGCCAGTAATTGCTTCACGCGCATGTACGGCACAGTAGCCTACAGTGCACACGCATGCACGCCACCGCCGTACCGCTGGGAAAAATAATCACCATTACACCACTGAGTATATCTAACAATTTTGCATATTTTTGGTAATTTATTTAACTACACAAATCTTGTATGAGGAGTCCCTGGCACAGGATTTTCAGATGGGGGTCCGCGGCCAACTACATATTAATTTGGGGGGGCCTTGACATGAAAAAGTTTGAGGACCACTGTTTTATGCAGGCCCACACTCCAGGTCAGATAGGGCTGAAACTTTGCATGTCCGTGTTCTCAGTTTTATATGAGAAGTAAGTCTCTGACTTTGTTGTGTTTATATCCTTGATTGTCGACTAACCACAACCACAGCAACACCACCTCTTTTCCATAGAAACTGTGGTCTAATGTCTCCAGCTTCTGATGAAATTCTTGATGCATGCACTCACTTTGCAACCCTGCACATTGCAACCATACTGTACATTACATGCATGCAAGTGACACACACACACACACACACACACACACACACACACACACACACACACACACACACACACACACACACACACACATTTAACATCTTTATTTGCGTTCACATTTTAACAATAAATTCTTGAACACAAACAATAGTAGATGCACAAACTTGGAAAAAACTCAACGACAAGTATTTCAGAATACAGATCATGGGTACAGGAAGCATCGCCTCCTATGGCGACTACCAATTATCACAGACATTGAACAGAATTTTGCCAATGCCTTAGCTTTTGGCTTGGGCATTCCTGCAATCTGCAGGCCTCTCACAACTGATTTATGGACATTACCGAGGCTTCCAAATATGAACACAAGCAGTTTACATTTGTAACCAAGCTGCATGATAGCATCCTTAAGACGTTGGTACTTAAGCACCGTGGTAAGGAATGCCTCTTCCAGGCTGTGATCAAATGTACATGCCACTTCCAAAATGGTCACTTCTCTACTGTCCTCATCAACAACAACAACATCTGGTGTATTAGCTGTGACATCTGAAAAGGCATCATTTTCATTATTGCGCATGAACATGGCAGTTGAAACACAAGAGTGCTTATACATTTTGGCAGATGATGAAACATATGAACTTATGTCCTTAGCTAATAGGTCAACAATTCTGTCATGCCTAGCAATGTACATTCCCTTATATACATGGCAGCCGTTCAGAATATGTGACAGAGTTTCAGTAATTGGAGTGTGGTCATGGTGCAGACAATGAGGAGGAAACGTATTAGGGTACCACAGAGAAAGATTGAGTCTGGTTTGGAGGACCCGTAATCTGGCTTTGACTGTAAAGGTGATTATATCCTCATCAACTGCATAATTTTTGAATATTGTGTGAGAGACGGTGTGATCTGCAATAGGATCCAGTCCAGTGTTGTTGTTGGTTCTGCTGTTGTAACATTACAAGGTACCTCCGTGCATTACTTACTTACTTACTTAATCCTCTTCGTCCCTAGTGGGACATAAGGCTTTAACGATCTGCCTCCATCGGGACCTGTCTTGTGCTGCATGTTGTGCCTCGCCCCATGTCAGGTTCATCTCCTTTAGCTCGGCAGTCAAGGTTCGTCGCCAGGTTGTTTTGGGCCGACCTTTCTTCCTTTTCCCTGCAGGAGTCCATCCTAAAGCGACCTTAGGGATACGTTCCTGGGCCATTCTGAACACATGACCTAGCCATCGAAATCGGTGCCGTTTGATCTCTAACACTATGCTGTTGCACTTGGTCACCCTGTGTAGCTCTTCGTTGGATATCCTCTCAGGCCAGAAAATGCGGCAGATTTTCCTCAAGCATCGATTATGGAAGGCATCGATTTTCTTCATATCCCTTATTGTGACTCGCCAGCATTCGGATCCATACAACAGTACTGACTTCACATTGCTGCTGTAGAGTCGGATTTTGGTTCTTAGTGTGTACTGTTTTGACTTCCAGATGGATTGGAGCCTAACAAAAACACTGTGAGCCTTCCCTAGCCTTGCTCTGATATCCTTTTGTGTTGCGTTTTCTTTGCTGACTAGACTTCCCAGGTAGGTGAACTCTTCCACATAGTCAAGAGGGAGCCCGTTCACAGTGACTGGTACACCTGGAGTGGCATTAAAGCACATCACTTGTGTTTTGGAGGTGTTGATGTTCAAGCCTGTTTGTAGGGCAAACGTGTTAAGTCGGTCAGTTTTCTCCTGCAGATGGGTATGGTTTGAGGAGAGCACCGCAAGGTCATCAGCAAAGTCAAGGTCTTCGAGTTGGGAAAACAGGGTCCACTGGATGCCTCTGGGTCTGTCGGCTGTTGTCTTCCTCATAACCCAGTCGATGGCCATCAGGAAGAGAATGGAGGACATGATACACCCCTGTCGTACACCGGACTCACTTGGAAGTGACGATAGAACAACCCCATCAGTGAGACCATTTTGGGGGGAATTCCATATGATCCCGCGATCTTCCACAGGGTGTCACGGTGCAGGCTGTCAAATGCTTTCCGGAAGTCGATGAAGTTGATGTACAGTGCGGTGTTCCATTCTATACACTGCTCTATGATGTTTTTCAAAGCAAAGATCTGGTCTGTGCATCCCCTCTCTCTCCTAAATCCTGCCTGTTCGTCTCTCAGGGTCTGATCAACAGCGGAATCAATTCTGCCAATTAGGATCCTGCAGAAAACTTTTGATGGTATCGACAGCAGTGTGATCCCCCGCCAATTGTCGCAGTTTTGCTGGTTTCCTTTCTTGGGGATTTTGACTATCAGGCCCTTGTCTATCAGGCCCTTGTCTATCAGGCCCTTGTCCCCCTCCGTGCATTAACTGGTGATAAATGATGTTCTTTATCAATAACAGTAGCCCTTACTGAGATCCTACAGTTGGTAATAATGTCCTCCGAGACTGCTACAGTGTCTGAGTCAGGTCGGACCCAGTGTAGGGATACTCCGGTTCTCGCACAGAGGTCATTGAGGTCAGGCCAATCTGACAACACCCCGAACCCAGTAGCATGTGAGTCCATTTTAACGTTGGGCTTTCTTTTGAACCCCAGGAAACTTGGCTCGCCCTCTCTTGCCAGGGGCACTTTACGCCGTTTCATATCTAGAAACAGAGAAGATCTAGCCTTGTGGCATTATATATCCACTCCACATTTGGGACGCCAAACCCACCCCCCTGTTTGGACTGGAAAATAATGTCTCTGGTGGAGTGGGTGTTAAGTCCAAACCACTTCCTAACAAAATGAACTATTTTGTCGTTTAGTTCACTAAGTGTTTTGCATGCTAGGTGAACGTTGGAGAAGAGATGTTGAATTCTGGACAGGGCAACCTGCCTGATAGCCTCCAACTTCATTAGCAGTGGCAGCGGTGAAGCATCAATCAGGTTCAGCCTGGCTATAAACTCAGTCATGATGTATTCAACCTGTTCTTTCCATTCTCCAGCTATGTTAAATCTATGACCTAGGTAGTTGTATGTCCTATGCAGGTCATACAGACTAATCGGTTCTGAGTTGATGGTAAATTCAGGACTCTTGTCAGTCTTAGATTTATACCAGCGGTTGCCGCCACTACGTCTCTGGTAAAGAACAGCACACTTAGAGTGTTTTGCTTCTAAACCGGACCAGTCTAGAAATGCGTCTGTTCTAGAGAGCATATTCTTAATAACACTCTCTTCCCGAGATGCTAGCTGTACGTCGTCCGCATAACCCTGGACGGGGTTTGGGTTAAACACATTTGGTGGGGCACAATCACACAACCACTTTATCCACTCATTGATGGCAAGAACAAAGTTAATGGCACTCCATGGGCAGCCTGTTTTAATGCCCACCTGGAGAGGAATTGGGTCTGTGAGTTGTTTTCCACATATTACCTGTATGTATGATGTTTTATACACATCCTTAATAATGTCGATAAACACCTGAGGTAGTTGTATTTTCTCTAGGGAATTTATCATGACATTATGGGTCAGAGTACCAAAAGCATCGCGAAAGTCCAGGAAGACAGAATAGAATTTGCAAGACTCATGTTTAAAATCATCGATCCCAGTTTTAAGACAAAATACATGTTCATTCATCCCTTGTCTGTTGATGTATGCCTTCTGTTTTGATGACAAGATGTCATTGTCTATCAGCCAGGGAAGCACACGAGACAGGATGCATTTCATGAACACTTTGTAGATGGTGGGGAGCAAAGAAATGTCCCTCCATGTTGATGGATCATCAGGTTCATTGTCTTTTTTTGGGATACGGTGAATCATGGCTCCTTTCCAGGACTCGGGCACTCTCTTATTGTCCAGGCAGACATTGAAAATAGATGTTATTTTTTCACATGACTGTGCGGTCTTAAGGCTTTCATAAGTTACCCCATCTATGCCACTAGCCCTGTCATTTGGTAGGCTGTGTAAAACAGACTCTAATTCATTAAGTGAAAAGTGGGTGGTGTTAGGAAAGTTTTCAGGTTGTGCTGGTTGTAGGCTATTATTCCAGGGTGGTAATGGGAGTGGATCACTGATCAGTGTTTGGCTGAGACATTTATTTTCATAATGGGTTTTGACCATTGTGACGTCACTGGGGCAGGGAGGCGGGTCGGGATATTCACTGTCATTTAGAATGATCTGGATCGCTTTAGAACGTCTGTGCTGCCACAAGAAAGCAAGTTTGTTCCTACTCACTCTTTTGTGGCGCTCCCGAGTTGTACTGGAGCTGAGCTGGGGCTGTATCTTGTCACGTACAAAACACAGTTGCCCCTCGATCCATTCGGCAGCGGTAGATGGGCTCAGAACCTCAGGGAGTGGATCCTTGAGAGGAAACTTTTTCAGAATCCGCGTATTTCAGCAGCGCGAAGCCCAGCTGATTTCCTCCTCGGCTCGTTGTTGTGAATATGCCGTTCTTAAAAAACACACCATTCAATAACGTTATAAGGCGTATCCATTTCGCCGGGTCTTCAGAAGCCGCGAAGCGCCTCTCTTGCAGTCGTCTGGAGGCCCTCTCGCTGTCCTGGAAGGCCCTCTCGCTGTCCTGGAAGGCCGTCCACTGCTCATCAGACAGGGGGTGTTGGTACTCCGTAAAGTCCGTTTCCACTGGCAGCCTGCCCGCCAGATGTTTCAAGGCGGAGTCGGCTTGCTCCGGTAGCTCGTAGATCCTCACGCAGAGCAACGCTTGTTTGAAAGCGAGCCTCATTACGGTGATCAGAAACATTGTCAGATAGAGCTTTCCAAGCACACGCACACGCACACGCACACGCACACGCACACGCACACACACACACACACACACACACACACACACACAGACTTGGTTTAATTCATCTGTCCTTTTTATTTTCATGATGTGGCACCAAAGGGGCCAGTCATCTAGAGTTGAGCTGTATGTACATGTGTGTACCAACAAAACTAGACCAATCACAGCAAACTGCACAGCTCAGCTACACCAATCTAATACCCCAGAAATGTCCCAGATGTGAAGACATTTTGTTTTCTTTGGGGAGGGGCTCAGCTAATTTATAAAAGCCTGTAATGAGAAAGCACTAGTGTTAAATGAATACACCATATCATCTTCAGTACATTACATCATTGTCTGTTCACAGCTTCGGCCATATATTGTACATAAAAACACCACATATCCATTAATGCCTTTAATTTTAGATTTCACATTTATTTAAATGTTCTCTAAAGTCATTAAAACATTACATAATTTAACTGATCAATTGAGTTGGTGTTGAATAGCAAACATTACGCAGTTACATTTAGTTTGTTAGACATTAAAAAAACACATTAATTAAAACCACATCTATCTCAATAATATTTCATGCCTCTGCAAGTAGATTTTCATACTGTAATAAAATGAATGGACTGCAATGTATGGTCTGCAGTAATTAAAAGTATAACATGAGGGTTAGTCAACATGCCTGACCACCAGTATTTTCCATTAAACACCAGGACTTTGTCTTGTTCCAGGGTGCTGTCCTCTACGCATACTACGGGCAGACCTGTGACTTCAGTTTTCTGAAGAACAAGAACTTCAACATGACTGGCAGGGTTATCCTGGTCAGAGCTGGCAAGATCAGCTTTGCTGAGAAGGTGGGTGGTATGTTGCTATAGATGAGGGCTGTTGGTTACGAAAAAACGTTGAGCATTAATTTTTCCCGTTTCTACAATGTATAAATCCTTGAGAGAAGTGAAGAAATTTGTTCTTCATTTTCTAGCCCTTAATTTTTTTCTCAATTCCTCTGTCAAACTGTATTTCTAGGTTGCGAATGCTGCCAGTATGAATGCCGCCGCTGTGTTGATCTACCCAGATCCTGCTGACTACAACATTGGACTTGATACGGAGCTCTATGGACATGTGAGTTTAAAGACATTTGGATTTAGAATATTATGGCTCCTTTGCATAGCAGAGAGAGAGATGAGGCGTTTTTCATGGACTGTTACAAGTTGAACCAGCATCATTTTTTCAGTTGTCTGCCCTTCCTCTCTCTGTCTCAGGTCCACTTGGGTTCCGGGGACCCCTACACCCCTGGTTTCCCCTCGTTCAACCACACCCAGTTAAGTCCTCTAAAGTCATCGGGCCTGCCCGAGATCCTGGCCCAGACCATCTCTGGCAGCATGGCTGTCCACATTCTGAGGTAGGGCCTGAAACTGCCCTTGAAATATAAACTTGTTTAAATTGAGGTTTATTGAGGTTTAAGTGGGTATTGCTTTCCTTTTCATACTGGACAATGCGGCTTGTAACTGATTATCTTTATTTTGTGGTATTGCTACTTTTACTAAAAATAAATCTGAAAACTTCTTCCACCACTGGCTATTATATTGACAATGTCACATGCTTGTGCGATTACTTTATTGTAATGCTATTTCATTGTGTATGCTAAAGGCAACTGAGCGGTGAGGCTGTACCTAGCGAGTGGGGAGGCATAAGCAAACTGGGGGACGAGAACGACATGGTTACGGTGGAAGTGAACAACGTACTGACCCAGAAGAACATCAACAATGTATTTGGTGTGATCAAAGGCTTTGTGGATCCAGGTACAATATATAATAATAATAGCTCAGATTTATGTAGCGCTTTTCTAATTCCCCAAAGTCGCTTTACATCGAAACAACTTTAATAAGAGAAAACGAAAACAATAAAGACATAAGTGCTAGATTAAAAACCATAAAAAGTTAAGCATGGGTTGGGGAGACATCCTAACTAGACCTCAACTGGGAAAGGCTATCCTGAAGAGATGTGATTTGAGTGTGGTTTTGAAGGAAGTGAGTGAGGGGCCTCCTTAATATGGTTGGGGAGTGTGTTCCAGAAGGAGGGGGCAACAACAGAGAAAGCTCTGTCCCCCCAGGTACGGTACTTGGCCTTGGGGACCTCCAAGAGGTTGGCTTCACTGGACCTGAGGGAACGGGAGGGGACATAAGGTTCGAGAAGATCAGAGAGGTAGGGGGGGTGCAACACTCTCTCATTCTACATCTTCAAAAATAAACAGTGGTTCTTTTCATTTGTCCCCCAGATTCGTATTAGGCCACAGACCCCGGTAACTCAGAGTTACATACTGTACCTGCAAGGCTCAATTTGATTCCCAACTATCAATATATAGTTTAGAACCACCTGGAGGAACCCTTGGGGTCCCTGGACACCACTTTGAGAACCACTGATGTACAACACTTACAGTACACTTTCAGCGCTGTCAGCGACATCCTCGAACGATTGAGCAGCCACACCAGTAGGGAACTGTATTCGTTTTTTTGTTCTGTAAGGAAAGACTCAGAAATAGGTGGAATTGTATTACTTTTTTTTTTAAACAATATATTTATTGGCATTTTCAATTATAAAACATAAGGCTCTTGTGTTAAAATGCCTATAAGTAATCAAACAAAAACAGAGCAAATAGACATCACATAGATATACATACACATACATAGTAAGAATATGAAAAACAAAAACGGAAAATTAAAATAAAAACAGCAAAAAACTAATACAAAAAAAGAAAACAGACATGGTCATGATTTCTTTCCCACATTACAAAGTAGCAGAACCATCTATTAACACAGGTCCTAAAGGATTACCTTCCATAAAATGTATGAACTGTCCCCAAATGTCTTGAAAGATAGCAGATTTCCTTTTGGCAAAAGTCAGCTTCTCTAGTGCAAGACAATTTGATAGTTCTCTATACCATTGCCTGATGTCTGGCTTATCTGGGTTTTTCCAAAAGAGTGCAATTGTGTTTTTAGCCTGGAGAAGAGAGTATATAATCATACTCTTTTTATTTACTTTTGAGATTATCAGTAAATATGCCCAGAATTCACAGCTGTGGGCAGTTAGGAATATCTTCTGAAATAATATACCAAGTACCTCTTTCCAAAACATCATGATCTCTGGGCATTGCCATAAACAGTGAAATGATGTACCCTTCTCCACATTGCACTTTAAACATTGGTCTGGTGTAGGATCAAAATGATGAAGTAGAGAAGGAGTAATATATGTTCGGAATCAGATCAGCCATTTGTACTGTAGTAACTTGTATCTGGTATTGATTGTCTGTGTTTGAGCTTCATAGCAAACCCTCTCCCAATCTTCCACGCTTAATTCTACATTTAGATCACTGCACCATGCCAATATTCTACCCTCCGAGGATTCCCCAGACATCCTAACAAACGCATCATAAATCAAAGATACTTGACCACGACCACTAGAATAATCTACTATCATCTTTTCCAAAACTGATAGAGATGGCAGTTGAGTTGAGTTATTTGGGGTTTTTAAGAAAAACTTCTTATCTGTAAGTACTTAATAAAAAATGATTTGAAGGGATATTATATTTCCTGCAAAGTCCTTCAAAAGATCTTGGCAACACCCTTGTCTGCCCATGATTTAAACCCCCTGTCATGACTCCCGGGTTGTTTAAACTTCTGGTTACCCCACAGGAGGGGAAAACTTGAGACTTTAGAATCTGAACCAAAGTATTTCTGTGCTTTAAAGGTTTAATGACATTCACTTTTACACCACATTCAAAGTCTTTGTCCTGGTCCTTCAAAAGTGTACAAAAAGTTTTAAGTGAAAATTCCATTCCAGTGATTCACTGTAGGTGTTTTTGTCTCACATTTCTAAAGCCTTTTCAACTGCAATGAAAAAAGAAATCTTTGCCTGCGGGTGTCGCTGGTGAGGGATTTTGCCTGTCAATCATCGCCTCTGCTCCGCCCCCCCCCAAAGGAAAGGATAGGGGAGGGGAGGGGCGAGGAGGAGAGTGGGCGGGATTAATCGACAGTGACCTCACTGTCGAAGGGCCAAGCTCAGATTTACTTTTCAGCCTAATTATTCAGAAAACCCCAGACCACAGAAAATCCACTGAATGTTCAAAGTTAAAAAAAAATTGGTGTAATTGAGGTCATAAAACCCCCCAAAAAACATAAAAAAATAAAAAAGTGAAAATGAATGTCATGATACCTTTAAACCAATTTCAATCGTGTTCTTAACAAAGGGGTCCTTCGTCTTACTTTTTAAATTCTTAAGGGAGTCAGAATATAAATAAAGGTTTCTTTTCGTTCCAAATAAAGTTAGTAATGAGTTTTTTTTAACAGATATTATACCATTGGTCATAACTTCTGCCATTGGGTTATCATAGTACCTTTGGGAGTGCAATGGCACTAGACCTAGATGACTCATAGAGAAGATAACACTATCACTACTTACCCTGTCAACTACGTCGGGGGTTCTCAACCTTTTCAGGCCATGACCCCCCAAAATAATCATATTTGAACTGGGGACCCCTCAAAATAATCATATTTGAACCGGGGACCCCTCAAAATAATCATATTTGAACCGGGGACCCCCCACCCTGACAAGCACTCAACCGTTATAGAATAATACATTGAAAAATATATGCACAACTATAATCATTATTATCGAGAGTATTTTGGTTCACACCTACAGTGAACGGTTCATTTGTTTGGTCAGCACCAGAGTTCGAATGAGCGTTCACACTAGTGCAAACAAACTGCACTTTCTGACAATACCCTCCAGTGTTCGTTTTACTCGCACTAAAACATCCAGTTGTGAAGGCAGTCAAGGTACCCTAAATTGTCACTTCACTGTCATCTGGGGACCCCCCCTAAATCATGTGGGGACACCCTGGGGGTCCCGACCCACAGGTTGAGAACCACTGAAATAGGTGTCAATTCAGCAACACTAGTTGATAAAAAAAAACACTGAAGGAGGTTGTACGCAGATGTGTTTGTTAAATGAGTTCGTAGTCTTCAGTACACCAACTAGTGTTTTTCACCATTACTGTAGGAATGGATAACAGATTTAACAGCTGACTCGCAATGACCTTTTGTCGATGTTGTTCACACTCTGCCGACTGGACCTCCTTTCTCCTCAGACCTTTATGTGGTTCTCGGTGCCCAGAGGGATGCGTGGGGTGCGGGCTTTGCCAAATCTACCGTGGGCACTAGTGTCCTGGTCGAACTGGCACGCTGCATCTCCGAAATGGTGAAGAAAGGTGAGTCTCACATGCCAATTTGGAAGCTGCGCTTTTTTTCCCACCAAAATACGAAACCAAATGAAAGGTCTAAGCTATGAGGTGTGTTAGTATAGTCTGGGTAATATTGTGTTTTGCACTTGCACTTCAAGGGAGTTCTGTAATCTCATGTAATTTGTCAGTAAAGTTAATCTTTTAATGTCATCACTGCATTATTGTACCAACTGTATTGGTATTCATACTTTGCAATAAAGTGTAATTGTAAAAAAAATGGGAAAAATGCTAATAGCAGATAATGGGACTCATAAAGGAAATAAGCAGACATAAATCTTTCCTGGACACTGGATATGTGGTGCATTGATAATGTAATGGCATTCATACCGCTCCATATCAGATGGATTCAAGCCAAGGAGGAGCTTTGTGTTTGCTAGCTGGAGTGGCGGGGAATATGGGAACATTGGTGCCACCGAGTGGTTGGAGGTGAGAACTGCACATTCACTTCGGCAGATGAAAGATTTCACTTTTTTTAATTTGTACTTTTTTTGGCACTGGAGCAACTCGGACGATAAAAAAACAAGTCTCAAATCGTCCGAGTTGCTCCAGTGCCAATTCTTTATTCAGTCTTACGTGATCAGGCTGATACGGATCAGCCTGATTTGGAATATCCCTTTAATGATGTTTGTCCTTGTTTAGATTTGTATTCTCTATTTTGTAACCCTTTCTTTGTTTTTCTAGGGTTATATGTCTTCTTTGAACATGAAAGCCGTCTCATACATCAACCTGGATGGCGTTGTTACGGGTATGTGTGTAAGGCATTTTGCCTTTTTTGATTCTTGTAATTTTTCCCCAATTTAGTCATTATACCAATGACCCCATGTGTAAATTCCTCGTCACTGCTGACCTGACGTATCCCAGACGTTTCCAAAGACTAAAATAATAAAATAAGGATACTTAAAAGAAACCTAACGTTGGGGGTAATGTTTTAAATGTGTGTTTTTCCTCCTCCAGGCCAGAATGGATTCAAAGCGTCAGCTAGTCCCATGATGTACACCCTCATTGAGAGCACTCTGAAAGAGGTAAGAGTAGTGTTGTAAAAAATAACTTAGTACACTTTTGAGTTTTCTTTTGTTAATATAAGTTGCAGTTTAAGTTATTTTATTGTCTTATGTGGTCTTTTCTTAGGTGAAGGCCCCCAATAACCCTGCTGTGACCCTCTATGAACAGCATGCCAAGGGCAACTGGGAGACTAATGTGTAAGTTGGGCTTTGGGGAGGATCAATTAGTCAATCAATCAAACTGTATTGCCACATCACAGTTACAAGTAAAAGGGGGTGCAATCCTGGTTTGTGCAGAGAGAATAAAATAGAATGAACACATAAAGTGCATAAAAAGTTTAAAATCAGTGTCATGTGGATTGGATAGTAGATTTGCCGCCATCTTTATCAACATAATTAGACCATTGCAATGTCCCCTCTCCATTGGGAGATGGAACTTGTGGCTTGTAGCTTTTTAAAATGACATGTTTGATGTCCTCCAGTCTAGAGTCTCTGCAAGTGGACGATCCTGCTTACCCGTTCCTCACCTTCACGGGCATTCCCTCTGCCTCCTTTCGACTGTCTTCCACTTATACGGTATGTCCACCCATTTCAATAATCTTAAATCTTATTTTTCTTTACATTTACAAGACAGTGATGGTTAGATATGAACTAGTTGGTTTACTGTAGTTCCTGAAACACCTCTATACCTATACTTTTCCTTGCAGGACTACCCGTACTTCAGCACTATGCTGGACACCCGTAAGAATCTGGACTCCATTACCTCCAGCCAGACCCCTCGGATGACCGTGGCAGCGGCCCAGTTTGCAGGCCAAATGGCTCTGAGGCTGGTCCATGACCACCTGCTGAAACTGAGCGTCCAGAAATACGAGAACATCATCCGCACGAGGGTGCTCAACATCAACCGCAAAGTGAAGGCTGTTCAGAGGGTGAGAGTCTGCAGTTCTTGGTTGGTTTTGGTTTCCTTGCACCCAGAAGGGCCAAGACCAAGTTAGTCTTCACTCTTGAAGCACAACATTTTTCAGTCGTGAGATTTCTTTTTTTTTGCTTTAATCCATGATTACTGCATTGTTCCTGCGTTCCAGATGCGGCCTGATCTCCAGGCCCTGACGGTGCAGTGGCTGATCACAGCCTCTGGATCCTTCAACCGCGCCTCTCGCAGCCTGCAAACTGACTTGACCCACAGTGACCTGGAGGACATTGCGATGTGCCGCATAATCAATGACCGTATCTTGAGGGTAAGAAAGAATGATTTAATTTAGTGTGAAACCGATATCTTTTGAGTCATATTATGAAATGGTCTGACATGATGCTATTTATCCTGTGGATTATAATCATCTTTATCGGGTGGAAACCTCATTATGTCCAAAACAAATAAAAAAATGGCAAAGAAAAGCAGCTGCGTTTTGAGCTTGTCGATCTGCTATTTTGTAATGCTTTTGTGTGACGCTGTAGAATGATAGTTTCTGCCCGACGGAAACGAGATTTGAAAGGGCACAAGAGTGTAATAATTGTCAATAATCTGAAGGTATTTGAATCCCAATCAAATGATTCCTCAAACGGTGATCATGGAGTGAAATGCTAGATTCAGATGCCTTGCTTCTAGCAGGACAAGTGAGGGTGTCTGTATGTACACAGTAGGTGGTATGTGTCTTTGTCCACTCAAAGGTTCCTCTCCGTTCCCATAGGTGGAGAAGAGCTTGCTGTCGCCATACGTGTCTCCCATAAACAGTCCGTTCCGCCACATCCTGATTGGCTCGGGCCCCCACACACTGAAGGGTCTGTTGGACCACCTGGAAGTCCTCAAGCTCGACAACACGGCCGACGCCAACCTGTTCCGCGAGCAGTTTGCCCTGGCCACCTGGACCATTCAGGGATGTGCCAACGCACTGGCAGGGGACATCTGGTCTCTGGATAACGAAGTCTAAAAAGGGCCTGTTATACTTGGTTGCGCGCCGGTTGTCGCGCACAGAAAAAGGCGGATCTACAATCTCACAACGCATCGTGATTTGATGCGTTGTGAGCTTGTAGATCGGCTCATTTTGGTGCGTGACGCCGGCGCGCAACCAAAGTATAAATTTGGCTTGTTAATTCTGCCTCGTCCATGGTTTGGCCCACCTAACAACACAACTACTGCCAGTAAGCCACGTTGATGACAATAATAAACTGCAGGTGTAGGGAACTTTTGGTAACTTAAAAAAAAAATCTAAAATTAATTAGTCGCAGTGTTCCAAAAATAGATTAGATGTTACACAATATGTTAATGTTACAGTTATCGCCCCTCTCTTATATAATGTACACTTCACTGTGATGTACTATGTAAGATCAAAGAAACTTGGACCATAATAAACCAGTTACTCCACCTAAGGAAAGTAATATCCAAGTTCCCACATCAGTTCTATGATGGAGGGAAAACCATCACTAAACCTGACGAAATAGCCCATAAGTTTAATAAGTTCTTTGTAAACGTTGGTGCCTCTCTCAGTAAAAAGATCGTAAGTAGAGAGGGAAGTCCCCTGGACTATATTGATGGTTGTTTTCCTGTATGTAATAATTTTGACTGCCCTGACCCTCAGGAGGTACTGGACATTATAGATAAACTGAAACCAACAGCAGCAGGCCACGACGAAATCAGAACTATACTCATAAAAGAGGTAAAATCAACTATCATTAACCCACTAACCTTTATATGTTCAATCTCAATGTCAACTGGAGAGGTACCAAGTGACCTCAAGATAGCAAAAGTTATTCCTATTTTCAAATCTGACGACCAAAACTACTTTACTAACTATCGCCCTATCTCAATATTACCTTCATTTTCAAAGATCATAGAAAAACTTGTCTACAAAAGAATGCTCCAGCACATTAACTCAAACAATATACTATACAACCATCAATATGGTTTCCGTAAAAACCATTCAGCTTACATGGCTTTACTAGACCTCACTGAGAAAATCTCCTCTGCACTAGACAATAAGGAATATGCACTGGGACTCTTCCTGGATCTCTCCAAGGCGTTTGATACTGTGAATTATAATATACTGCTAATGAAGTTGTCCAAATATGGGTTTAGAGGTACTGTGTACAACTGGCTAGAAAATTATATAACTGATAGACAACAATATGTTGCTGTCAAAAATGCAGAATCCTTTAGGGCAACATTATCCTGTGGAGTGGCACAAGGCTCAATTCTTGGCCCCCTGTTATTCCTTATCTATATAAATGATCTTCCCGCAGCATAAAAAAACATGTTTTCCATCTTGTTTGCCGACGACACAAGCGTCATCCATACCCATAAAAATGTCAATACCCTCATCAGGGAAGCAAACCAAGGTCTACTTATCCTCTCTAAATGGTTCCAGCTAAATAAGCTCTCACTAAATATAAAAAAAACTAAATTTATAATATTTTCTGGAAAGAAAAAATACAACCCTGAGGAAGCGAAACTCAATATTGAAGGTGTTGAAATAAGCAGAGTAGCCTCCACCCCTTTCCTAGGAATAATGGTGGATGAGAAATACTGTTGGAAGGATCACATCAACCAGGTAACAAAGAAAGTCTCAAAATCAGTGGGGATTATCAGGAAAATCAGTCAATTTCTAAGTAGAGCCTGTTTAATAACCCTATACTACAGCCTAGTATATCCCTACCTAACCTACTGTAACATTGTATGGGCTAGCACCTACCCAACTTCTCTCCATAAACTATATATGCTAACTATATCTTCACTCAATTTACTTACTATTTTTAATATAAATATACTTCAAACATGTATATTCACCTACAAAACAAAATACCAGTATAACCACCTCCCATATCATTTCAAACAGTACTTCCAGCCAAATTCTAGCATTCATTCCTACCCAACCAGGCAAGCGAATCAATTACATGTCCCACTAAGTACCACCAACAGGGGGCAGTTCGCCACAAAATATAGAGGTGTTGTGCTATGGAATGCCCACTTCCACCTAGTGGCAACCACATCCTCCCTTCCTACCTACAAGTAAGACGCGCGAACGCTGGAAGCGAACGCAGCTCGAAAATATTGTTGCGAACGCAGCGGAGCCTCCGCGCAAGTGGAGCTTACTATGAAACCGTGCTCGGGTTGTGTCTCTGTGTCTCTGTGTCTCTGTGTCTCTGTGTGCACTGCCTGTGTGCACTGCCTGTGTGCAGCTCCTCTGAGAAAAGTAAGTAAATGTCCAATTTAGACGTACCATACATCAAATGAAAGGTCTTGGAAAACTGAACACACCTGTCAAGGTTGCGTTTAAGCCCGCCCCTTCCCCCGGAAGCCACGCCCCGGAGAAGGCTCCTAAAAACTCCCCATTGAAACCCCATGTTAAATGAAAAGTGCCCGAATCGCTCCGAAACTTTTTCTACCCTAAGTGGGGGTCTACGAACAAATACTTCGGGCTCGGATTTTGGCTCCAACCCCCGGAAGTGGGTGAAACAGGCACTTCAAACACTTTGTTGAATTGTTTAAAAACATTCAATTTTTTTTTTTTGTGAATTTGTATTTTTCTAAGATGCTCCTTGTAACGCAGATTTCTTTTGTATTTTTTTTAAAAAAATTTATTGGTTACTTTTTTTTTTATATTTGTTTTCATTATTATATATTTTTTTTGTGCGTTCGCTTACCGCGTTCGCGCGTCTTACTTGTGTATTTACGGACGTAATCCGTGTTATTTCACCGTGATGGGGAGAGAACATTGACTGTGTGTGTGTGTGTGTGTGTGTGTGTGTGTGTGTGTGTGTGTGTGTGTGTGTGTGTGTGTGTGTGTGTGAGAGTGTGTGTGTGTGTGTGTGTGTGTGTGTGTGTGTGTGTGTGTGTGTGTGTGTGTGTGTGTGTGTGTGTGTGTGTGTGTGTGTGTGTGTGTGTGTGTGAGAGAGAGAGAGAGAGAGAGAGAGAGAGAGAGAGAGAGAGAGAGAGAGAGAGAGAGAGAGAGAGAGAGAGAGAGAGAGTGTGTGTGTGTGTGTGTGTGTGTGTGTAGGCTGGTGTGCATTGTCTAAATTCCTGCACTCTGGCGCACTCTGGAGGCTGCTTACAGGCAGTGCACGCATGTGAGTCACATGGGGGCGCGAGCCAATGAGAGCATGAACACAGACAGACAGACAGACAGACAGACACACAACCTGAGCAGGGTTACATAGTAAGCTCCACTTGGTCGGAGGCTCTTCCGCGTTCGCAACAAGAGAAGTCTGTTAAGTAAATTGAATACACTAGATGGTAGGCAACCATAATTGGTGTCAAGTATGGACCTTCGAAATATCTTATCTTTACTATTTTCACATGGCTATACTGTAGTATCATGTTTTTGCCTTGTCCCAATCATTTTATTTCCGTTTTGTTTTTGTCTCTTCTACCTAGTCCGTAATTTATTTTTCCTTTATCTATATGTTTAGTTCACAGATGTTATTTTTTTTCTGTCTTGTTTTTTTTTTTCTTTCTCTGTTCATTATTTTTTGTTTTTGTTTTTAATAATAAATAAATTAATATATGTAATGTAAACGGTGAGGTACTCGCATAAGCCCCCCAGGGTTTCTTACCTCACCGGCACAACAACTAATACTGTAAACTTTCCCATGGAAAGAGCTATTATGTATGCCTATGTTTAAGTAACTGTTGTGCAAATCAAATAAATCAAAAATCACCCTTCTCTGAAATTCTGCAGCTTCCTTTTCAAGACAAAAGCTAGCAGGCAATGAGTTAAATATCATTTATTTTTTAATTTGTATTATGTATTATATATGTAAGCATGTACTTTTGAACATAGATATAGAAACCTAGATACCTCATTGGCCTCTGCAGTTCGTTGGAGCGACCTGTTTCGTATGGTGGCCGCCATACACGCTGTGATTGGCCAGTGCCCGTTCCCCCCGGAAAAAGGGGGAACGGGCACTGGCCAATCACAGCGCGTCTTTTCCAGGACTTGTCAGAATCTAGTTGTCCCGCCCCCACCTGCCTCTGATTAGCCTACTGAACGCCCCCTTCTGTGACGCACGCGGAAATTTCCAGCTGCCCCCCAAGGAAGCGGAAGCGCGCCCGCCATACAGACGCTTCAGAGCCAGAGGAGGCGTCTACCTTTATATGTCTATGCTTTTGAATACTCCTGTACTTTAATTCAAGTACTTTAATTCAAATACAAATTTGACCCAGCACTTAATATTTAACCAGGAGTATCTATTCTTTGACTCAAGTAGCCTACTGGGTTTGAGTACTTTGTCCACCACTGCTTATCTTCCCATACAGAGTAAGAAAGATCACAAGGCAGACTATAGGTGTGCAGAGTGAAGTTGCAGCGTCCTCTGGTGGACACATTTAAAAGGATAAAAGAGTGACATTATGCACTTGCTGTGAGCATCAACTAGTAACAATCTTTTTAGTCCATGAGCCAGAGCCCTAAAATTGAGCAATGATTATACGAAAGAGTGGGCAAAACCATACCTATATTAAATTGTTTATAGGGTCAATATAAGTAAATACATATATGATAACCTTTCCACAGGAGCAGCTTTTTCATATTTATCACACATTTTGTTATTTTCCCCATATGTACATGACAGGTGAAAAAATAACAACATTTAAAAAATAGTTATCATAATGAAACTTCCCAAGTTGATTACTTACATGAAAACAATGATTTATCGTATTACAAGTTTTCTGAAATTGTACATTTAAATATGCAAATTTGGCATTTAGTCCATGAGCCAGAGCCCCAAAATTGAGCCAGCTATTGAATATAAGAAAAATAACAAAATGTGTGATAAATATGAAAAAGCTGCTCCTGTGGAAAGGTTATCATATATTTATTTACTTATATTGACCCTATAAACAATTTAATATAGGTATGGTTTTGCCCACTCTTTCGATAATTAAATCTTGTCTGGCTCATGGACTATTTATATTTCAATACAGATTTGAGTTCATATTGTTGACTAAAATATATCCATCATATTAGAGAACTGTTGAGTATGGTATTACATGCCTGAGAGTAGGTCATGCCTCAGCTCTCTGAGCAGGTTCACACCATCAGGCAAATGTATACAGTAAACGATGCTATCTTGAGGTGGAGTGTGAAGCTTTTGACTGCAGTGGAAGATGTGGAGTGACTGCAGTCCTGACTGAGGGGCAAGGCCATTCATTCCACACCTCTGGGGAGCCAGGAGGCAGAAGAGTCTAGCCCTGCTGTCATTTGTCTTTTCTTAACCACTTGGCCTTTACCTCGATGGAAAACGACAAGGAAAGATGTGCAGGAGAATTCTTAAGGACTTACTTGTTACATTTTGTGTCAAAATATGGATTCTAGGCCTGGGACGCAGCGTAGCCGTCCAGGCACCCTAGGCTGAAATGCCAGCCGGACAGCGTGTCGCAGGTTCAAGTCCCGATCCTGACGACATTTCCTGCGTGTCACTCCCCATCTCTCTCTCCCCATTTCCTGTCAGTCTACTATCTCTATCAATAAAGGCAGAAAAAGCCAGAAAAAACATCTTTTAAAAAAAATAAAAGGATTCTAGGCATGCCGATGGCCACATATAGGCTTTAATGCAGCCTAACAGTGAGTCGTGGGTTCGATTCCCGAACTTGCCGGTTGCCGTCACTCACTTGCTACGTGTCACTCCCTCTCTCTCACTGTGTCCTGTCTATCTCTACTGTACTATCCAAATAAAGAATAAAATACCCAAATAATATATATATATATATTTTTTAAGTAAAGTAGTCATGAAATAAGCAGGATATAATGACCAGTATCTATCCAGCTGAGTTGTATGAGCCTTCAATTAGTTGCTCTTGAAAGGGCAGATGGGGAGTATATCACAGTTATAGAGCAACATGGGAGTAGTTGCAAGCTATATTCGTAATATGACCACAAAAAGATGGTGTGCACATGTGTAATATAAATGTTGTTAAAGCAAAACATTGTGTGACGGCATTATCTCCTTTACTCTCATGAAAGATGGTCCAAAGAAAACACTGAAACACCTTTCCTTATAATTTAGAGATTTTGACCAGCTCTTATGAATGCTGCTACATAATTAGATACATCTGGGTCATTTTAGTCAGTCAGGAACGTTCCTAAGCAAATTAGTCGTTTCAAAACCTTTTCTAGATCAGGGCCGACTTGAACGTCTCTAAAGTGTTCGCGGCCCACCCATCTGACCACTTAACACTGCAGCCATTCAGCTGCCGTGCATTTTCAGAACATGTTTAGTTCAATGATCAACTGATTGTGTTCCGTCTTGGATCATTGGAACTAATGTAGTATACTGTAAGTTCCTTATTCATCATAGCAATGAAAACAACATTTTCAAGGTTTTAGAGAGAAACACATACAGTGCAATTTGTTTTATATAATTCTTTTACAAATATTAATGTTATATTATCAATAGAATCTTATAGTGTTGTGCCAATTATTTGTGGGCCCACTTGCAATATCCTCACAGCCCACAACTAGACTATTGGAGGTCTCTTGGATCCTATGCTGATTACAAACATGTATGTCTGACCCCTGCCCTCTACCCAAGACACACACACACACACACACACACACACACACACACACACACACACACACACACACACACACACACACACACACACTTTGTTTCTGTTGATTTGTGTCCATAGAAAGCATTTTTCTGTGGTCCTTGTATTAAAATTCTCTGCAATAATTTAAGGCAGAGAGTGGTGTACAAATGTAAGAGTGGCATACACCCCTTAAAGTTGTATTTTATGTTCTCTGCTCATTAGTTTCAACTTTCAAAAATGCAGCCAACCAGAAACACTCTCTTCCTCTGTTATTTGCATGCAGTCAACAGATAGATACTGAATCCCAATAAGATTTGTGAACAGCCAGGTGTTAGAATCTCATTATATCTCATATAGTGTTTTGAAACAGCCAGGATTACAGTTTTTAGTGTTTTTGTCTACCGGCTCAATATTATTGTCCTGCTAAATAGTGACCATATTTCTCATGCTAATGGTTTTAAGTGTGTTCTCTGCAAAACCTCATCTCATACAACCAGCACGTGGTTACAGTCCATTTCAGTTCCTCTTTCATGTCTTTTTGTGAGTGCAGATGTTGTCTTGGTTTCTGTCCTGAAGCTCTCTACCACTCTCTGAAACTAAATGCACCTCTGAACCTCTCATCAGGATCACTGTAGCAGACATCACTTTAACATGCAAAGTAAATTAATTGTTTCATGTGAGCAATGAGCATTTTGTAGCATTTCAAGACAAACCTATTAAAGAAGTTCCACTTTTTTTTACAGCCAGCACTTAAAAAACAATTTCTGCAGAATGTTCGCCTATTTTTTTCATAATGTCGCCTGTTATGACCTGCCCAGAATAGGGACGCTAGGGTTCATGTGGTTAATTACCCAATTGTAGAGTTTGAGGAAAGTCGTGGTTTTAGTTTAGGTTTTTTTACCATGAGGTAGCCGATGTCAACTATACATATTATGTTATTTTCTAAATCAAGTTATGTATGCTAATACAAGTTTAGAATTATACCTGTAAGATGTAATTTGAAAACAAATCTTTGAAAGTAAAAAGTAAAGTAATAGCAACTGTAATTCCCTCTATTGTAATGATCAGACAGCAACACGTTCTTAATTTTACAGGTAGGATTTATTCCAATCCGGACCGTGAGAACTGTGAGTGATAAACATAAACAAAATACAGAAAATCACAGATCAAACAATAAACCAATAAATCAATATCTACTATTACTTTAGTTTCATAGTCTTACAATACTGTCAAATAAATACAATGAACACATTAACCTTAGCAAAACAAGTTAGACAAACTACAACATCAACAACAATACACACAGCAAACATTTAGTTAGCTCTTTAGCTTGGGTGCTTAACAACACACACTAGAATCAAAGTAATTCTCTTAGCACAAAAACAACACAAAACATCACCAAACTGTACCTTATTGGCTGCATTACACATGTGAGGAAATTAGGGGGTACTTTGGGGTCTTCTTGGTAACACTGTGGCATTAATATAACAGAAAATGCGGAGAATTTGGCACGCGTGTTACACGCTAAAACGTCCCCGTGTCTATAGTGTTACGCTATAAAATGTCCCCGGAAACGGTGATATTATGACAATTAGTTCCGCCCCATTCCAAATCTTAAAGTGAACACAGAGGCAGTTACAGCAACTACTCTTTGCCTTGTCAGTATTCATACCCCAATATATTCAACTTCTTAGATTTTTCTTGATAATTTTCCAGAAGCTTTGCTGGTAGGAGATTCATTAATAAAACATCTGAACTTATTGTTAGCACGTCAAATAGCTACTAAACATCTGGATTAAACAGATTAAAGTGGGAGGGTGATGTCACCCTCCTGTCTAATCAATTAGTGATACAATTTACTTTTACTTTAAGTAGTAATTAGTAGTTTTTAAACTCTTATACTGTATAAATCTGTACACAAGACGTAACAATAAATAACCTTGAACTTGAACTTGAAATAATAACACTCAGTGTAAAGTAACACTCTATGACTAAGATGTGTTTGAGTCGGGTCATGATTTAACGACTTTATTCAACACCAATAAGCAATCAGCAAAACATTAAGCAATTCACCTGTATGTCTGTCTCTCATCACCATATAGCCTCAAAAGAGACTATCATCATCACATAGACTGTAAAGCTGTATAACATTGCAGACTATTGTAATTGTATGTGTGTTTTTTCATGCTCCATCTATTCTCTGCTCATCAGCAGAGAATAGATGGATGTGTTCTTCTTGTCTCAGAGGGAACACTGTTGCTTGTTGACACTCTTGCTCAGTGGGCTGCTGAGAGCTGAGTGACTCAGGTGACAGCTGAAGCTGCGTCCTGAGTGCCAGCGTGTGGAGGGCAGGGTGAGATGGCTGCTGAGGGTGTAGGTGCCATCAGGCTGGCGCTGGGACTGGCCCGTGTGGACCTGGGTGCCCGTCACAGAGGCTCCGTCCTCAGACCAGGACAGGGTGGCACCGTCAGGGTGGTAGCCCTTGGCCAGGCACAGCAGGGTGGCACTGCTGTCCCCAGAGAGAGGAGGCTGGACTGGAGCCATCAGGACCAGACTGGGGGGAGACGGAGGACGAGCTGAGAGGAGAGGACACATGACAACAACATGTCACTTAAAGGTTACTGTAAAAACACTGTTTCTGACTGACAGACTGAAAACTGGGCAAGGAACAGTTTGACTATGTTGAAGAAACTACGTTCTACAATTACAAATATATGTATTTATATATTTTTTATTCCATTTGAAATTAAGTCCAATATTACTTTGTTAAAATTTACAATCTAATAGATTCATCAACATATATTGTAAAATCCACATAGTGTATTGCTAATTTCATCCAGAGCTTTATTTTATGTTATTTGATACACAACCATCTTGAGCATATTATAATGTTACAGCTTGAATATTATTAATAAAACAGCATTAAAGGAGTAGTTCACCCAAAAATTACTTATTTTCTATCAATTACACACCCCATGAAGCCTTAAATTCATGGAGATTTTTTTGTTTTTGTCGCATTCCTGAGCCAATAATTTGATGACCGGCGGAGTATCCGGAAGGAGACTCAATGGAGTCGGCAGAGTCTCCGGTCATCAAAAAAATGAATGCTGAATCAATTAAAACGTCTAAACAAAATCAACAAAAAATATGTTCTTGTTGTAGTTATTTTGTAATGAAGACACTTTTTCCAGATAAATAACGTATTTATCGGAAAAAAGTTTCTTTATTTCAAGCTGGATGTAGATGTAGCTGATATTTGTTTTTCTATCTAAAATGAACAGCAAGTAGTGGTTAGCTTGCACCAAAATTAAAAATAAAAATAATTGCTCACACTCTTACACCATGATTGACATGATATGACAATAATGTCTGTTGCATTTTTGTATTCATTCCAATATTATTTTCATTCAGTAGATGTTTTTGACATCTAATAGATTCATAAGTTGTGTGATATACAAATGTGTTATAATGTTAAAACTATACTTGGGTATTGTTAATAAAACAATAGTAACATAAAACTACTCAACAGAATCACAATAGAACTATTTTCTCTTTGTACTTGCTTATCTGAAATTGAAAATAACATTTTAAATACAAATCAAATACTTTAATTTGTTTATATAATTACATTTCCTTTGCATACATTACTTTCAATAACTTGAGAAAAGCCAGACTTACCAATAATGACTTCAGTCCCTCCACCAAAGCCAGTGTCTACACAGTGATTTGTCTCCATACAAAAACCTCTGTGCTGTAATCTGCTGCTCATGGTTTCTCTTCATGCTTCACTCACTACAAGTGAGAACTTTAAATCCATGAAAAGTCTGATAATTGACTAAATATATACTCTGAACCCATGTCTAATGTATGATCACTTTACCTGACACAACTCAAACAGGTTCTGCTCTTCCATTGCTTTTAGTTCATTCTAAACATGTTTGTAGGGTTTTTGTATGGGCTCCTCACTGAACTGTAACACTGTGGTCTGCGCTACAGCCTACACAAGCACAGTAGTACATTGCAGAATCTTCAGCCTGGACTCCATTGATGAGCAGATACTCAGTTTTATCACCTGAGGCACCAGAGTAAGAGAACCTACTGGGGAGTCCACTTGCTCTTGTGCTAGCTGTGATGAGTAAAAACTTTGGAACACCACCATGTTTCTGTTGGTACCAGGACAAAGTATAGCCTCTGCTGCTACCACTTTCAGTACAGGAGATCTTCACATTCTCTCCCAGGTTCACAGAGACAGACTTGGGCTGGGTCAGAACAAGAGCTGCCTCCAAACCTGTGGACAAAGATATATTTAACTTTACTGACTTAGAAAAATGTGACAAACTCACTCATTGCTTCCCAAAAAGGAAAATCAAAGATACAAACAGAATATTTGTAGTCTAATGTGTTAGTAACTCTTACCACTCAGGGTCAACAGCAGGGCAGTGAGTGAAGCTGTAGAAAAGGCCATTTTCTGGTCTAAGATCAGTTCAGGTGCTGCAGAAAGATATCTGATGTCTCTGTTCACAATACTCTGTACTTCAGTGGAACTCTAAAGCCTTCTATACAAGAAGCCTCACAGGCTGAAACCATTCCACTCATCCTCTATAAGACACAATCTACAACCAGTCATCCATTCTCTTCAAACAAGCAGCCAACCAGAAACACTCTCTTCCTCTGTCATTTGCATGTAGTCAACAGATGAATACTGAAAGGATTTGTGAACAGCCAGGTGTTCAAATCTCATTACATCTTTGAAGTGATGGACGGGTTTAAGACAGATTTTGTTAGATTAAAGTTGTTGCAGTGTTGTTTTTTTCTGTTGACATGCTAAATTTTATTGAGCTACATCAGTGATCATCTTTCTCATGCTAAATGTTTAATCATTGTATTTTATGGATCTGTTATTGTCTCCGCCTGTGTGTGTGTGTGTGTGTGTGTGTGTGTGTGTGTGTGTGTGTGTGTGTGTGTGTGTGTGTGTGTGTGTGTGTGTGTGTGTGTGTGTGTGTGTCCGTGTGTGTGTGTGTGTGTGTGTGTCCGTCTGTGAACAGGTAATCTCCGGCACCGTTAGCTTGATAGCAGCGAAACTGTGCACACACACTCCCTGGATGCCAATTCAGAACCTTTGCACTCAATTTTTCACATGGGCCTGTTATAGCGCCACCAGGAGGCTGCTTTTTGCAAAACACATTTTTTGACAGTACTCCTACAGATTTTGCCCAAACGTAACGCGAATCGGTACACAGTATCTCTATAGTCATTACACAAAATGGGTCATTCAGATTTTTCGTATTCCATCCTGATTGGCTAAAATGGCTTCCAAAGTTTGCAGAAGTGCTCCGTTTTGAACAAAATGCCTCAAATCATGAACACAGCTTGCAATTTCCGTGAAATTTTGCACGCACATTCCCACTATGCCAAGGAAGAAATGCCACTTGAACATTTTCAAATCAGCCTCATGGTGGTGCTATAACATGCCGATTACTGTTTTTACCGATAACTGCACTGATCTGTGTAAGATTTTGTATGTGCACTCCCCAGAGGTCAGGGAAAAACCTTTGCCCTGCATTTTTTACATCTGCCTTTTATAGCGCCATCAGGAGGCCGACTTATATAAAACTTTTTTTTTTATATTACTCCTTCACATTTCATCCAAATTTCACGCAAATCGGTAGACATGATCTCTATAGTAATGTGATCAAGACGGATCTGTTAGATTTTCATATTCCATCCTGATTGGCTAAGATTGACATCTAAAGTTTGCAGGAGTGGCCTGTTTTGAACAAAATGTTGCAAATCATGAACGCAGCGTCCGATTGCGGTGAAACTTCGCACGCTCATTTGCACTACGTTGGCGAACAAATGCCACCCTTTCAACATTGCCCTATCATAGCGCCACCAGGAGGCCAACTTATATTTAAAAAAAAATTATATTGCTCCTTCAGATTTTATCCAAACATCACGCAAATCGGTACACATGATCGCTATAGTCAACTGATCAAGACGGATCCGTCCGATCCCCCAGATTTTTCACATTCAAGCCTGATTGGCGTATTCCAAACATTGCTGCCCCACACTATCCTACCTGACCAGGCGGAGACCTGTGCTCCGAGGAGCACTTTTTCTAGTTTTCAGTATTTCTGAAAATGTTTGAAATGTTCTAAACATCTGAAATGTTTGATGCATTTTTTGAACGTTTGTTAAAAGTTTGTTCCTACTCAAAATGGGTGAAAAGTGCTCACTGTCTCTCTTCTGCATTGTCTCTACACAGCTCAGCAATGTGTCTGGCACATGCCCGCATCCCCGGTGCTTCCACAGCGAGTGGACCAGTTCTCTTTCATTTAATCACATCAGTGTCATTCATGTTCAATTTATATGAAGATTTTTTTTTTTCATCAAATGTTGGAAATGAGGAGCATGCACAATGCGTTTTGTGTGGTGAGGTGCTGAGTGCTGAGTTTAAACAAACACATTTAACAAACATCCAACCTCAGCACCAGGAGGTTGTGCGTGCGTGCGTGTTTTACAGATCTCTGTTAATATGAAAGCTCTCACAAACCAGAATCAGCATGTTTCAGTGACTGTCTCCATTCCAAAGTAATTCTAAATCACAGTTTTTCATTTGATATACTGATGATAACCAATTCTTGTGAAAGGAATTCCCAACTGGCTTCATGCTATTACAATATTATGTCTGAACAGCCAGGTGGTATTAGGCTGCTAGTGGCCACTCTCTGTATTTCAGAACTTCTGAAGGGAGTTGATGACCACAAAAGCTGGTGTACTGTGATCTGAGAAAACACATTTGTTTAAACTCTCGATCAGTTCACACACACACACACACACACACACACACACACACACACACACACACACACACACACACACACACACACACACACACACACACACACACACACACACACACACACACACACACACAATAAAGTCGTTAATGAGATTACTTATTTACAATAGCTATATTTATTAATGAGAGCTGGTGGGAACTACGCTCTGTCAAACTTTACATCATTGGTTCTCAAAGTGGGGTTCAGGGTCAGGGACCCCCAGGGGCCCTTGAAGGAGTTCCAGGGGGTCCCCATGCAGCTAAATGATGGATAGTTAGGGATCCTTATGGGTTTGTAACTCCTAACCCTAACCCTAACGGGTCCATTTGGTTGCATTTGTACACTCTCAGAGTTAAATTAACCTTGATTTTACTATATAAATTGGGGTCCCATGATATAAATGCCATTAAATGGGGGTCCGTAGCCTCTAAATCAGGGCTACTCAACTTAAGATGGCTCAGGGGCCACTCAGCAAAATACCAAAAGTCCAAGGGGCCACAAGCTAAAAATGACGGTCCTATTTTGGATTTTTCGATTTTGTAACACACACTACGCATTGTTATTGTTATAAGAAAATGCACATTTTGACATCATATTCTTTTCCCTGTACCTGTTTATTTTGTGTGTATGTCTAGTGGCATCAGTTCAGCAAAAGCAAAGGTATGGCAAGGTTAGGGTTGCCAACTCCCACAGATTGAAATAAGGGACACCTAAAAAAATGGGGGTCAAACCCCCCAAAAAAACCGAAATGCATAGAAAACTATGCATTATACCTGTAACAATTGATGTTTGTTTTTGAAAAAAAATGTAGCAACCCATATATTTGAACGGAAATGTATATTTTTATCCTGTGCTTTTTTTTGTTGTTTGTTTTTTACCATGAGGGGCTGCCAAGACGCTGCGTTGGGGCCGCGGGTTGAGTAGCGCTGCTCTAAATGCACGTCAAACTGAGGGTCCTTGAAATTAAAATGGTTGAGAATCACTGCTAGAGCCGTCAAAATCTTCTCTTATGGGGGGTTCCTGGCATATCTTTTCATGAAAAAGATTGAGAACCACTGCTTTACATGCAGTGAATGCTAGCCCCATTACGAACCTCTCCCTCCGAGATGAGGTTCCACTGGCTGGCTGGCGGCAGCGGTAGAACACTGGCAAAGGATCCATGGATTACCCTTTTTGCCACATCTTATCCAAAAACCAAAGACAGTCCCCTAAACCTACAGATGTTTGAGGATTTTGCGGAACCCTAACTTTTTAGAACGGGGTTGAAAAAAACGTTTAAATCACTTATTCAGTCAGCCTGTGGCCATGTTTCCCATTCAACCCGGAAGAACCCCCTACGTCAGGTGCCAGTACTGCTCCCGGTTCGGCTACAATGGGAAAACATAACATGGCCACGGGCTGACTAAATAAGTGATTTAAGCGGTTGTTCAGCCCCGTTCTAAAAAGTCAGGGTTCCGCAAAATCCTCAAACATCTGTAGCTTTAGGGGACTACCTTTAGTTCTCGGATATGATGTGGCAAAAAGCGTAATCTACTTATCCACGGACCCTTTGCCGGTGTCCTACCGCTGCCAGACGCCAGTGGAACCGCGGAGCGAGAGGCTCGTAATGGGGCTAACAGTGAATGCGGTCAAATCTGGGAGTCGGTCGCCGCCTGGCGGCAAGTCTGCGTAGGCGCAACACACCGAGCTGTATTCAAGATCATCTCCGGGTGAACAAAGGCCTTTCAGACAAACGCGTTTCCACTCCATTTCAATGAAAGAGTTAATATGACGCAGAGTGCAACGCTACAACAAGTCAATGAAATCTGCCTTCTATAAACTGTAGACTCCCTTGTCTGGCTCTGGAAAAAGGCCTACAAACCAACAGGGATCGCGTGGATTCAGGCCAGACTGAACACTTTAGGTTCTTTTTTTTTGGGTATCATCGCTACAATGTAATGGAACACAAGGAGATAATCAGTGTTTTGTAACGGCGGAGGCAGAAACTACCAGCGATCACTTCCTGAATCCACACAACAACAACACCACACAGCAGCTAAATGGAACGAGATCAGCTAATATCTTGAGGATCCCCCCTCCCAACCAAGGAGATCCGGTGATCGTGTTTGTTATAAACACTAACTTGAAGGGAGTTTTGTTGTTCCACAGATCGCTTTGTTTTTAAGCTGCCGCGATGCTGGAGACCCCACCTGGATGTGGATACCCCTTCGAGGACATCCAGTATGAGGACATCGAAGTTGAAGAGGTGACTTGATCGAGGCTTTTAAATACTTTACAAAAAATAGCAGATCTACAAGCTCATGTGCCGCGCTATGAGCTTGTAGATCTGCTATTTTTTGAATTGTAACACATAGTAGGTATTGAAGTTGAAGAGGTGACTGATCGAGGCTTTAAAATTCAGGTATACTTGAGTAAAAGTACAACATTATTTGTATTCAAATATACTTAAGTGCTGAAAGTAAAATGACTCATCTTGCAGAATGTTCCATTTCTCAAGTTTCCAAATGTATAAAAATACTTTGAAAATAGACAAGCTCACAAAACTATGCGTTGTGAGCTTGTAGATATGCTATTTTCAAATAGTCCAAGTATACATAGGGCTGAAGTGGGTAATGCATGTTTTGTAGGTTTTTTTCAAAATCTACAAAGTATCTAAAGTTGTCAAATAATTGTAGTGGACTAAAAGTATAACATTTGCCTCTGAGATGTAGTGGAGTAAAAGTATTGAAAATTGGAAACACTCCAGTAAAGTAAAAAAAAAAATCCTCAAAAGTGTACATAAGTACAGTACTTGAGTAAATGTACTTAGTTGCTTTACACCACTGGGTAAACGACACAGGCATGCATTGGCCTGCCTCCTCTCTGCAACTTTCCAGCTGCTGTCCCCCCCCCACCCCACCTCGACAAGATCTTATACTGAGTGGGGGTCTCTCCCAAGAGCAGGATTTCCAGATTCTGTGAGAGAAACAAGCAACCAGGTCTACGAAAAAAGAAAAAAAAAGAAGCGACGAGGCCATATGAGCCCTTTAAACATATTGGCTATTTGAAATTTAAATCAGATCTACAGATCTAGAAGCTTGTAGATCTGCTATTTTCAAAAAAATCTTGCACAAAATGTGAACAATTCAGAATCTTTTTTTAAACATTTTAACAACACAAATCTTGTATGGGGTTTCCTGGCATAAAATATTTTCAGATGGGGGTCTGCAGACACATTGGCTACATATTAATTTGGGGGTCCTTGACATGAAAAGATTTGAGAAACACTGGTTTAATCAACATTAGGAAACAAGCCCAAATAAGCAACTACCGGTACACTTAATTAACAAGCCCCAAATACCGCAAGTTCGCAACTAGCACTATTTACAAGCAACTTTACAGAAAAACAAGCCCAAAGTCGCATATTCTAAGCAGACATGGCAACCCTGCCCAAGAGTCCCAAACAAACATCATATTGTCCCTTCCTTCTCTCCCCAGGTGGTCGGCAGAGGGGCATTCGGCGTTGTCTTCAAGGCCAAGTGGAAAGGCAAAGATGTTGCCATCAAGACCATCGAGAGTGAGAACGAGAGGAAGGCTTTCCTTGTCGAGGTGAGATCTGTTTGTTGTGCCACAGGATACACACTGTGCATGTTTAACTCTTGAGAGCGTACACATGGAACCAAGTTGACCCTTACAGGACAGGTCCAGATAGAGTAAAACCGTAGAGTAAAATCATCAAAATGGACCCTTACAGGCCCATTTAGTTCAGTTTGTATACTCTCAGAGTTGCACTCTTTTCTAGCTCTGAAGATTTAGCTCATCGAATCCTGCAAGCTACAGGTACCCCTGTTGACTTGTGTGACCCCTTATCAGACAACGTCACACTGATAAGAACCAGTATGTGCACGCAGGCCGGCACCAAATGAACCCCACCGCTCATAAGATGCAATGTTAAAGTGGTCATTGCACTCACGTGTAAAAATGCATCCCATCAAACCAGTGGTGTGTTCTACCGTGTTACGCTGTATACGCCGTATACAGTGCAGATTTTTTGGGGGAAAAGCGTATACAGTCTACTAACCATTTCATCCATTGAAAACGCGCTAGCGTATACCCACGACCACGCGCATCTCGTGCAGGGAATGATTATCGTATACCTCCGAAAAAAAACCTAGACCACACCACTGCATCAAACTTTTAGATGCTGTTTTTCTCCCAGTATGGAGGAAGAATGCTTAGGATTTGTACTCTGATCTCTCGCTCTTGAAATATATTATCATTGGTTTCTGTTTTGTGTAATTGTGTAAACAATAATAGTGATTCAAAGCAGTTGTCCCTCAAACCACACCTCCAGTAGCCTCGGAAACCCAGGCTTTTTTTTTTGTTACAAAAGAAAAAAAGCCTGGGGGAGCCATGCAGGAACGATGGTCTTGGACCTTGTTATCTCCTAACCAATCAGAGTGCAGAGGGGCGTCGCTCTAAATTTGGTGACGTCAGCGTGCTCCGTGCACAGGCCGAGGGGGGGAGGGGAGGGGAGGCGGGGACATAGATTGGTGAAGCAATAGGAAGCCACGCACAAATCCGGGCGGCTGTGTTTGGGTCCGCCCTTCAAGACCATGGATTGAGCTCGTAGCCTCAGGCTACACCTCCAGTGGCTGTCATAAGAACGGAGGGAGCGCTCTATGATCACGGCACAAGAGCCTGCTTGGCTCGCGCAGCTGCAGCCCGTCAAGCCTAATTTATGCTCCGCCCCGCAAAGGTGTCGCGCGCAGAGAACACGCCGAGAATAGCAGACCTCCATGCTCACAACGGTTGCATCCGCGACGCGGTTGTAAGCTTGTATGTCAGCTATTCTCAGCACGCAATATCGTTGCACGATGAAGTATATATGTCTCGCTAGGGTGCGCCTCACTAGCCAACACACAAGAGGAGGTTGAATGAACTGAAACCAGTGATCCCCAAAACAACAGGTTTGGGGATCTGTTGGGAATTGATTACATGAAACAGTCACCTGTGCGCCCAGTCTCCTTCCGCGCGCTACGTCCAATCGGGGAAACTCCCCCCTGTCAGGTGATAAGAAGGCTTGTTAGCTCTCATGCAATGAAGGAGGCATGAGCTTAGTTCTGGGCTCTCCCTAGGCTGGCAGAGGGAGAGTACCACCCAGGATTACATAGGCAGTCGGCACTGGGTGAAAAAAATGGGTTACAAAATATTGGGATAAAAAATGTAGAAGACATAAATAAAAGCAATGTCCCTTTGTCTGTCTCCAAAAGTCTGACTCCCAATCTACACAGAGGGCTGCCAAAAGTTGACACAGTCTCTCAATCCCTGCCAGGATGCATCAACTGAAAGAAATGATGTTGACGGCTGGAACCGGAGAAGAGCTGTAACCTTACATCTTGTTTAATGGTCTTTAATTTCCGCGGCGGTGTCGTTAACATCCTGGTTTGTGAAAGCTGCAAAGGGGGTTGTGTTATTTGTGGTTCTGCAACAACAGCTTTCTGGGCTGCTGTGTGCAGACCTGTTGCGTAATGGTAGTACACTGAATTTCCCCGTTTTAAAATGTATTTCTTTGTCTTTCTGCCTGTGGTGGCGTCCCACCCATGCCATTCTGCTGGGCCTTCCTGTTCACTGCCTCTCTTATTTCATTTGTAAACTCTCTAACAAAAATATACAAAACTGCTCCTGCTCCTTTTTTTTAAAAACCCACTTAAACAGGGAAAGCATCTGTGTCAATTTAGAGTTTAGCTATACCTGTGTGTATATGTATATGTATATATATATATATATATATATATATATATATATATATATATATATATATATATATATATATATATATATATAGCAACATAGGTTTTTCAGAAAACTCTTTAGAACAGTGGTTCTCAAAAATAGCTGACAAACAAGCTCACAGCACGTCACTTCGTGCCGCGCTGCGACCTTGCACATCTGCACATTTTTGGCGCAAAAAAAAATCAGATGGGGGTCCGCGGCCATATCAATTCGGGGGTCCTTGGCACGAAAACGTTTGAGAACTACTAATTTAGAAGGCCTTTGTAGAATCGGCCTTCGGGTCTTAAAGGGATAGTTCACCCAAAAAAATCGATTAGTCACCCCATGGAGACTTGAATTCATGGATGTATTTTATGTTTTTGTCGCATTCCTAAGCCTAAGGTAGGCAGCGGTTCCGGTACCGGAACTGCTGCCGGTAATCAAATTATTGGCTTAGGAATGCTATCCCTTTTTAATGGGTTAAAAGAGCCAAAAAAGTGCTGATAAAATTCCTTCTGCTTTATCTGGTGTTTTATCTACAGCTCCGTCAGCTCTCGCGGGTAAACCACCCCAACATCGTGAAGCTCTACGGTTCCTGTGACAATCCGGTGAGAGGAGAACACCCGGGCACCTGTTATTAAATATTAAACATATTTTCCACACACTGGACTGGCAAGTGAAGACGGTCAACATATTTATTGTTCTGACATGCGTTCTTTCCCAGGTCTGTCTCGTCATGGAGTTTGCAGAAGGCGGCTCTCTCTACAATGGTAAGACAGGATACTGTAAGGCCGTAAACATCATTCTTAAAATGAAATCGTTTTTATTTGACACATTCTCCTGCGAAAAAAACAGAAGAGAAAACGATTATCTTATGTCTCATGTCTATATACAGCAAGGGCTCCCAAACTTTTCAGAGCCGCGACCCCCTCAAAATAATCATATTTGAACTGGGGACCCCCAAAAAGAATCATATTTGAACTGGGGACCCCCCACCCTGACACGCACTTGGAATTGTAGAAATTACATTTAGTTTGACTCTGTTCCACAGATAAATATTGTGAAAATTAACAAGCTCACAATGCCTCGCACTTGTACAATGGCTATTTTCACAATGTTGGCCTCTTTCTTGCGTAATATTTCACAATATGGCCAAATTTGGTATTAAAAAGGTCTTAAAAGTCCTTAAGTTGTAACTTTAGAAATGCGCCGATACCCTGTATACACTTATACTGTATGTTGGTTTGTTTACTGTTGAGTGAGAAAACAATGTTGCACATTAAGCTAATCATCTGGGGGGCCCTCAAAATAGCCCCAACCCCCAGTTTGGGAACCAGTGATATACAGTATAGACGAATCCACAGAGCGCTGCGGTGTGCATTCTGACACCGCGGTTACGACTGTGCCAGGGGAGCGCTCTAAGGGTTCGTCTATCTATATACATAAAGATAGTCAGTCAAATCACCAGCACGGTGTGGGTAGTTGTCAGTCAGTGAAGGTCTGTACCAGTTACTCTGATGGACGCTCATGTGTTCTTACAATGTTCTCTTTCTCTCACTCTATCTCTCTCACACACACACACACACACACACACACACACACACACACACACACACACACACACACACACACACACACACACACACACACACACACACACACACACACACACACACGCATACTGTCTGTTGCTCTCTGTCTTTCACTTGCACACTCACAAATCCCCTCATGCTTTTCTCTCCCGTCTGTAAACAACATGTGTACATAGTGTTGCATGGCGCGGAGCCCCAGGCCCCGTACACGGCCTCGCATGCCATGAGCTGGTGTCTGCAGTGTGCGGAGGGCGTCGCCTATCTGCACGCCATGAAGCCCAAGGCCCTCATCCACCGCGACCTCAAACCGCCCAAGTAAGACCCTTCTCTGACAAAGCACAGTGGTGGAAAAAGTGCTCAAATGTTTTACTCAAGTAAGAGTAGCAATACTGCAATGTAGAAATACTCTGTTACAGGTAAAAGTCTGGAATTCAAAATGTACTCGAGTAAAAGTACAAAAGTATCGTTATCAAAATGTACTTAAAGTACCAAAAGTAGAAGTACTAAAATGTTTGAAAATTACCGATCTACAAGCTCACAAGCTTGTGAGCTTGTAGATCGGCTATTTTCAAATAGCCTAGGTATGAAATAGGTCTAAAGTGGTTGATGTATGTTTTATAATATAATTTGCAATATACTTGCAAAGTAACTAGTAACTAAAGTTTTCAAATAATTGTAGTGGAGTAAAAGTACAATATTTATCTCTGAGTAGAAGTAATTTAAGTATAGACAATGGGAAATACTCCAGTAAAGTAAAAGTTGTACTTAAGTAGTTGTACTTAAGTAGAGTAAATGTACTTAGTTACTTTACACCACTGGACAAAGCTGCCGTTTACATGGGGGAAGTTCTTTGTATTTTACTTGGGAGGATGCAAATTATTGCCACTGATTGATTTCCAGGTCAAAATCAGTGAAGTGAAAAGCAAAATCCAGATCTTTCTTTAATCACTTAAACCCTGTAGTGTAGGCCTCTACACTAGGCTTTAGTGTTTCCCTCTACACCAAATGTCTTCGCCAAAAATAGCCGATCTACAAGGTCACAACGCGCCACGTTGCGGCGCGTTGTGACCTTGTAGATGCAGCTATTTTTGATGAACAGAATAAGGACGCAAGGATTCAAGTGTAAATCACATTCATTGTAACATCAATCAGTATTGTTGTATTATATTTCTATTGTATCAATTTGTATTGTATTTCACCGCACTCTGACTGTCTGGTGCCTTGTCTAGTAAACTTAACATTCATGAAACGAGAGGGTTGTGCTCCGTTTCTTGTTTTAACCCATTAAGACCTGAAGCCTATTCTACAAATGTCTTCTAAATCAGTATTCTGAAAAACGTATGTTTCTATATCAGTGGTGCTCAAACTTTTTCATGTCAAGGACCGCCAAAATGATATGTATTTGGCCGCCGACCCCCATAGCTTGTTCCAGGGACCCCCCAGAAGCAAAGATTTGAGTTACAAATGTTTGTTTAAAAACAATATATATATTCAAAGATTTGCACCCATTTTCACGATCTTTCAAAAATAGCAGATCTACAAGCTCGTAGCGCGGCACCGAGTGCCGCGCTACGAGCTTGTATATCTGCTATTTTTGAATAGCCAAAAAAGTGTAAAATAATTTTTTAGCTCAAACCAAAAAATGACACAGATGCGTTCCAGGTCTTAATGGCTTAATAGTTCATCTTATGCCATTCCATACAACACAATGTATTCGGTTGTCCTGCCTTCATCGGTGTGTGAAAGCCGGACAGACGAAAATGTTTCGTTTGTATAGAATGGCATAAGATCGAATATTGAATATTAAAACGGTGAGCAGATCCTTTCTCAGTGTTAACCTGCTCCTCTCATGAATCGTTGTGTCGTATGAAACGTACCCTTTGCAGCCTGTTGCTGGTGGCGGGGGGCACCGTGCTGAAGATCTGTGACTTTGGGACGGCTTGTGACATCCAGACCCACATGACCAACGTCAAAGGCAGTGCGGCCTGGATGGCTCCAGAGGTGTTTGAAGGTGAGAGGACGCCTTGTGAGCCACTTCATTCCTCAGGCATTAACGTGGGTCTACTGTGCAAAATTTGGCCAGATATTACATGGGGTACGTTTCATGTCTGGCTTTAATGACATGAACCCTAGTCTCCCTATTCTGGCGCTAACATTTGGCGAAAGCAGCAGATCTATAAGCTCACCAAGATTCAAGGTTCAAGGTTGTACTTTATTGTTACATCTCGTGTACAGGTACAAAAGAGTAAAACTCATTTTGGCTTGGCTTCCTTCAGACAATGCAACAACAATAGAATAATGATAGAAAACGTAAAAAGATTTAAAGAGAGAGCAAAAAGAGAATAAACAACTTCACAGTATATTCTATATACTGCAGATAATACAAAGATTATGGTACAGTAGGTGCAAGTTCAGGCATAGTAGTGCAAAAGGATGGATGGTTGGGCGGGGGGGGGGGGCAGCTTAGCATTTCCCGCGATCACCCAGGAGGAAGAATGTTAATACTGAGTTTGTCATGGAACTGCGTGGGTGGTTGCATATTAATATACAACATGCAATAGATGTGTTGTTCTGCAACCGAAGGTCACGTTGTGTGTGTGTGTGTGTGTGTGTGTGTGTGTGTGTGTGTGTGTGTGTGTGTGTGTGTGTGTGTGTGTGTGTGTGTGTGTGTGTGTGTGTGTGTGTGTGTGTGTGTGTGTGTGTGTGTGTGTGTGTGTGTGTGTGTGTGTGTGTGTGTGTGTGTGTGTGTGTGTGTGTGTGTGTGTGTGTGTGTGTGTGGCCCTCATTTATCAACGGAGCGTATAAACCGGCTTATATTTTTTCATATATTCGGCCGTACACCAACGTCAAAGTCACATTTATCAACGAATCCTACACAGCCAATCCTGGCGTACATCAGGTCGGAGCTTTGATAAATCTCACGTCTGAAAACGAGCGTCATTTAAATAACACGCCCTTAAATATTCTCAAAACGCCCCGATTTTACGACATAAAGATTGAAGAACCAGAATACGACCAAAGACATCATCATGAAAAGCCAATAAGAAAGAGTTTCCCCCGTTCGCCTCGCCACTCACGCACACGCACACGCCCCTCTCTCTCTCTCTCTCTCTCTCTCTCTCTCACACACACACACACACACACACACACACACACACACACACACACACACACACACACACACACACACACACACACACACACACACACACGCCCGCCCAGCTGTGTTTTTCATGTAATCCGTACCGTAGCGGTACAATCTTTGTCACGTAGGCTTGTAGCCTACATGAATGACATATTATGATACCAATCACATCGCCATGAATGGAATACGTTTGTATATTAATTTATTTAACCCATACCGAGCAGTGCACAAGCAGTCATGACTCATGTACGATATTCCCCGTGAGACTCGGACGGGCGGCAGTGATTCCGTCCCGCCACGTTAATAAGAGATTGGAGCGTCGGGTTTATATCCTTAACCCAGCCAGGTTGTAGTCTTCAAAACTCTCTATGACATAACTCCATAACATAGGACAAGCTATAAGTTTGTACACCTCACTGTCCATGAAAAGATCGTCGGGAGTCCCGAAAATGCGCTCGCAGAAGTGCTGTATATTTTGAAAATAGCAGATCTACAAGCTCACAACGCGTAGCGATGCGACCCGTTTTTGAGCTTGCAGATCTGCTATTTTAAAATAGCCAATGCAACTGAATGACTGTTAAAGCAGTTTGTTTACATTACTTTATAAAATGTATATTTTCACAGGTATTATTTATTAGTGTAGATATACATTTAGGAGTGGATTATGTGTCCAGATGCCTGTCAGACAGTCAGACAATGCTGCTCCGCAGGTCTAGAATGGAATAAACGGGCGCAGCCAACGTCAACAACTGGTCTCGACCAGACGTGAGATCTCAGCGTACGGTAGGATGAAGCCCACGTCAGGATATATTGATAAATGCCGAAAGGTGCGGTGATCTCGCCGTACGCCCATTGTGTGTGTGTGTGTGTGTGTGTGTGTGTGTGTGTGTGTGTGTGTGTGTGTGTGTGTGTGTGTGTGTGTGTGTGTGTGTGTGTGTGTGTGTGTGTGTGTGTGTGTGTGTGTGTGTGTGTGTGTGTGTGTGTGTGTGTGTGTGTGTGTGTGTGTGTGTGTGTGTGTGTGAGAACAGCAGCTAGTCTTTTCCAGTGGTGGAAAAAGTACACAATGTTTTTACTTAAGTAAAAGTATCAATACTGCAATGTAGAAATACTCTGTTACAAGTTAAAAAAAGGACTTGAGTAAAAGTACTCATCATGCAGAATGTCCCATTTCAAGTTTTCAAATGTATAAAATATTTTGAAAATAGCAGATCTACAAGCTCACAATGCGTTGCATCGCGACGTATTGTGAGCTTGTAGATCGGCTATTTTCAAATGGCTGAAATGTATATAGGGCTGAAGTGGTTAATGTGTATTTTGTAATAATAAACTAAATCTACAAAGTAACTAGTAACAAAAGTTTTAAAATAATTGTAGTGGAGTAAAAGTACAATATTTGCATCTGAGATGCAGTGAAGTAAAAGTATTGGAAATTGGAAATACTCAAGTAAAGTACGAATACCTCAGAATTGTACTTGAGTACATGTATTTAGTTACACCACTGGTCTTTTCCTGCCAGTAACTACTGTGTGTGTCTGTCTGTCTGTCTCTTCCACAGGCAGTAACTACAGTGAGAAGTGTGACGTGTTCAGCTGGGGCATCATCTTGTGGGAGGTGATCACTCGAAGGAAGCCCTTCGATGAGATTGGTGGCTCTGCGTTCTGCATCATGTGGGCCGTGCACAGAGGTCAGCAACACCTTCCTTCAAACATGCCCTTTACGACCAAGTAGTGCTATGGTGCTTTGTTGTTTATTTACTTCAGATTTGATTTGTACAGGGACAGTGCACATCAATCAACATGACTGCAAATGAGACAGTTTTCAGCCATATTCCCTGGGCCAGATGTTAACCCATTGAGACACGGAACGCATCTGTGTAACCACTTTAACCATTATCTTATACTTTGGCTATTAAAAAATAGCAGATATACGCGCGGCACCGAGTGCAGTGCTACGAGCTTGCAGATCTGCTATTTTTGGAAAATTGAGTGAATTTGTGCAAATCTTTGAATATATGTATTTTTTTTCCCCGATGCTTTTAACTCGCTTTTAACTCAGATCTTTGCTTCTGGGGGTCCCTGGAACAACGTATTTTGAGATGGGGGTCCGCGGCCAAATACATCTTTTTGGGGGTCTTTGACAAAAAAACTGTTAGGATTTAGAAGAGATTTGTAGAACCCAGAAGCAAAGATTTGAGTTAAAAATGTTGCAAAGATTTTCATGATTTTTCAAAAATATTTTTTAATAGCCAAAGAAATCTAAAAATGACACACAGATGCGTCCCCGGTCTAAATGGGTTAAAATAGCCATTCAAAAACATAAAACATGAAAGCTTGCAAAAGAGAGTAGAGTAAGCCAAGTGCCAAGCACAGTAAGGCACACATAAAGCAGGCAAGAACAAGAGGAAAATTTTTAATTATTATTACAACTGCATGATAGTTTTATCATGCAGTATAGTCGACAGGGACAAAAAACATGGTATAGAGGAAGACTGACAGAAAACATTGACCACCAGTTCACCCTGAACTCCTTGGAAATGCTTGTTATTTTCAAAGGTATTTAATTTTAAAGGGCAACTTTTTAACTGAATCCTATTGTTCTATTGTGCGGAGGACGTGGAAGTCTGACATAACACCTCCTGATGCGTTATGCGTGTTGAGAGCTCACTCTCTTGGCACTGGAAGAATTCCCCTAGCCGGCATTAAAACGGCACAGGGTGACGCGAGCTCTCGGACGCTTCGGGAGGTGTTATGTCAGATTTTCACTGCCCGGAGTGCTGGACTAGTGGTCCGGGCACTTAGGCTCTATGTAGCCTGACAGCGCATTGTGGGTTCGAGTCTTCCGGTTACCTTGTGGACTACTGTCATTTGTTTTCCGAGGCGAATTTCTCCGCCCAGCCCAATACATATGAAATTGCCGTACACTTTCATTGCCGTAAGCAAGGAAATACTTCGTTTTGTTGTTACTTTTGGGTCAATTTATTTATTTATTAAGTAGCCGTGTAATAAGCGGGATAATGTACGGGGAGGTGGTCATTAGTGTAAATTAAAGCCCTTCAGGGTGATAATGTACAATGTACATTATCCCTTGCATAGCGGTCGGACTGGGAACACTGACATTGGCTGCTGTGGTATTATTATTGCAGGCACTCGCCCCCCGCTGATCAAAGACCTGCCGGAGCCCATCGAGGACCTGATGTGCCGCTGCTGGGACAAGGACCCCGCCCAGAGGCCTGCCATGGAGGAGGTGAAGAGCACCATGAGCCACCTCATGAAGGTACGCCCAATCGAATCCAATCCACTTTATTTATATAGCACATTTTACATTTCAAAGTTTCCAAAGTGCTGTACAGAAATCAAAAACCAAATACACTGGGTAAGCTAAAACACAGAAAAACAACAGCAAAACTAGAAAAAGTGCTAAGCACAAGTTTCCGCCAGGTGAGGTAGGTTATTATGGCCTCCCGGTGGCGCTATAACAGGCCAATGTGAAAAGGGTGGCATTTCTTCCTTGGCCTAGTGGGAATGTGCGTGAAAAAAATCACGGAAATCGCAAGCTGCGTTCATGATTTGAGGCATTTTGTTCAAAACGGACCAATCCTGAAGCCAATGTTAGCCAATCAGGATGGAATATGGAAAATCGGACAGATCCGTGTTGATCACATGGCTATAGAGATACTGTGTACCCATTTGCGTGTTTTTTGGACAAAATCCGTAGGAGTAATATAAAAAAATGTGTTTTGCAAAAGTCGGCCTCATGGTGGCGCTATGACAGGCTGATCTGGAAAATTCTGAGGTTCTGCTGTGGCATCCAGGGAGTGTGTGTGCGCAGTTTCACCAGGCCAACGGTGGCGGATATTAGCTGGTCACGGACGGACGGACGGACGGACATGGGGCAAAACATACTCTCTCACCAAGCCTTTCGGCCTGGCGGAGACGATAAGAAACAAAATAAACAACAAAAGGAGACGCATTACTGAAAATACAAGACGCAGCTGCGTCAGCAGACAGTGAAACAAAAAAACAGACCATAGCAACGCTCAAACGCTATCGAAAGCCAATGTGTAAAGGTGGGACTTAAGGCGAGATCTAAAAGTCTCGATGGTGGGGGCCAGTTTGATACGGGAGGGGAGCGCATTCCATAATATGGAGCCTGCGACTGAAAAAGGCTCGGTCACCTCTGGTCTTTAAACTTGACTTAGGGACCTTGAGTTTCAACTGGCCCACAGACCGCAGTGACCTAGGGGGGTTATACACCTCTAGGAGTTCAGATAGATACTGAGGTGCCAGGCCATTCAGTGATATAAAAACAAATAAAAATAAAATCTTAAAATCAATTCTGAAGCGAGCAGGGAGCCAGTGAAGTGAAGCCAGAATCGGTGTAACGTGGTCACGTGCCGCAGCATTTTGGACTGGCAGTAAACGTAAACTTAAGTGCAATTGGAGTATTTCCAATCGTCTAATTGGCAAATATTGTACTTTTACTCCACTACAATTATTTGAAAACTTTAGTTACTAGTTACTTTGCAGATATAAATATATTACATTATAAAACATACGCTAACCACTTTAGTCCTATTTTATACCTAGGCTATTTGAAAATATCAGATCTACAAAGCTCACAACGTCTCGCGATGTGACACGTTGTGAGCTTGTAGACCTGGTATTTTCAAACATTTTAGTACTTTTACTTTTGGTACTTTAAGTACCAATACTTTGATACCAATACTTTTGTACTTTCACTCAAGTAAATTTTGAATTCTTGTAACGGAGCACTTCTACATTGCAGTATTGATACTTTTACTTAAAGTAAAACCTTTGAGTACATTTTCCACCACTGCAGTGGTGACATCGGTTTCTTTGTTCTCCCGCAGTACTTCCCGGGTTCCGACGAGCCCCTGCAGATCCCCCACCACCACGGCTCGGGCAACAGAAGTGGCTCCTCGTCCGCCACCAGCACAGGTAAGAAGACATCGCAGGGAAAACATTTAGTGCACATAAACATGTGTACTAACATGATCGTGAGGCGAATACAGTAGAAGCAGATCTAAAAGGTGAGCTGAAAGGACCTGGAGGTTATTCAATGGCGTTGGGACGCGACCTAAAAATTCTGCCACAAGTATAAGTATAATTTTAGATTTTAACCACTATAACCATTATCTTATACTTTAGCTATTCAAAAATAGCAGATATACAAGCTCATAGCGCGGCACCTATGAGCTTGTAGATCTGCTATTCTTTTGAAAAATCATGACAAATATTGCAAATCTTTGAATACATATATTTTTTTTGTAACTCAAATCTTTGCTCTGGGAATTCTAGAAATGTACAAACATTTCTTACAAAATCATATGTATTTGGCCACGGACCCCCATCTCAAAATATGTTCTTCCAGGGACCCTCCCAGAAGCAAAGATTTGAGTTAAAATGTTGAGTTTAAAAGTATATATATTCAAAGATTTGCACACATTTTCAAGATTTTTCAAAAATAGCAGATCTACAAGCTCATAGTGTGCCACTCTATGAGCTTGTATATATGCTATTTTTGAATAGCCAAAGTATAAAATAATGGTTAACGTGGTTACACGGATGCATTCCCGGTTTTAATGGGTCAAGCCCAGGGAGATCCTGTATTAGCATACAGTCTAATACAGTCCTACGGGGTGGTCAAGAGCGCCTGCCAGCAGGTGTGTTGTACTGTGAGGAATGTGGTGTTCCTCCACCTGCTTTACAGCCTCCTTGTAAAGCTCCTCACTGTCAGGTGAAAAGAAGTGGCAGGCGGTTCCATGTGTGTGGACAGAGAGAGAGACGTGGTTTCAATACCATCCCTCGGACCAGCGAGGGATGGTCCGAGGGATCCCTATACCGGTTCCGGTAGGAGATCCAAAGGAGACTCTTTGTGTCTCCTACCGGAACCTCTGCCGGTCATCAAATTATTTGCTTAGGAATGCGACAAAAACAAAACAATATCCATGAGTCTCCATGGGGTGACTAATCGATAGAAAAAAAGTCATTTTGTGGGAGTGAACTATCCCTTTAATATTTTTCCTTCTGAGAGACGCGAGATGATGCCACTAGATGTGTAGTGTATCTCAGTGTTGATTTCGTCGACTAAAACTATGACGAAAAATATTCGTCTACTACCTTTTTTCACTGACGAAAACTAAATAAAAACTAAGCTATGATGACTAAAACTAAGACTAAATATATTGTCAATTTCGTCAACAAATAAAAACTAGTCTAAAATGTTAGTGAGGGACTAGTGGAGAAGAGATTCAGTAGAACTAAGACATGTCATTTTATGTTTGGTTGCGCTCTGTGTTGCGCTCTGAAAATAGCCGATCTACAAGCTCACAGCGCGTTGTGCTGCGACGCATTGTGAGTTTGTAGATTGGCTATTTTCAGCATGCAACCAAATGTAAAATCAGCCATTACGACGCCATCAAGGCACCGACAAAATACATTTTAGTCGACTAAATCAACTGTAGATTTAGTCGACTAAAATCTTATGATATTTAGACGACTAAAACTAGACAAAAACTAAAACATTTCAGATGACTAAAATATGACTAAAACTAAATGGAATTTGATTCAAAAGACTATGACTAAAACTAAATCAAAATGTGCTGTCAAAATCAACACTGGTGTATCTGAATAGGCAACCGTATCATGTCGTAAGACCACTGACATTGTTGTTGACCTTATTTATTGTGATGTTATTGACATTATTTATTGTGATATAACGCTGTCGTCACTCACAGGGTCCTATGCTGAATGCACCATCAACAGTAACAGAAGTGAGAGCAACATGGAGCTTGGAAATACAGGCCGAGAGGAGACCCTCAAAAGCATCGAGGCCAAATTTCCTCTGCAGTTCAAACCATCAAAGGTAGTGTTATTTGCCAAAACTGACTCCTTTACAAAGGATAAGCAAATTTGGCCTGTCGCAGAAAAAAATATATTTTTCAAAATGTCAGTTTTTCTTGCTAGCTTCTAACAAGGCATACCATGCAGTAACATTTTGTTAGGATAGCAACGTATGTTGCTATATATATATATCAGTGGTTCTCAAACTTTTTCATGTCAATGACCACCCAAAATGTATTTGGCCGTGGACCCTCCATCTCAAAATATTTTGTTCCAGGGACCCCCCAGAAGCAAAGATTTGATTAAAAAAAATGTTGCTTTAAAAAATATATATATTCTAAGATTTGCACAAATTTGCTAATTTTTTCAAAAAAATAGCAGATCTACAAGCTCGTAGCCGCACTATGAGCTTGTATATCTGCTAATTTTGAATAGCCCAAATAAAAATAAAAAATGACACCGATACGTTCCCGGTCTTAATGGGTTAACAGATGTCTAGTCTCGCGTTACCAGACTGTTGCCTCCCACAATTTTCAAATGTTTCCGGCATACAGTCTGGGACTCGGAAGCTCTGATCATGATTAGAATATAAACCGGATGTGGAGCCTCCTCTCCATTTCCGTTTCGTCTTTACAGTCGCGCAAATTTATCCTAATATAAATACAAATCATCTAAGTATACATAGCTTGCTGCTTAGCAGAAATGGAAATTAAAAAGTAAAGTGTAAAGATATTTTAAAATATATTTTCGTGAACGGAAGTGCCAGTTTCCTCTCTCGGATTTTGGGAGTTGTAGTTCCAGACTCTATATAGCATTCAGAGATTGTGGAATAGTTGTCTGGCTACGCGAGACTAACAGATGTCAGGCTAATATCTAAGAAACTATTACCTAATGTAAATGATGAACGTCAAATGGCATTCTTTTCTTTGTCCGCAAGCCAAAATATGACATGGTTCCTGGCCTAGGCCATTGATCGAAAATTATGTGCAAAGCACATGGTGATAGAATGATTCAGGCATTTGTTCGTTAACCCATTCAAACTGGGAACGCATCTGTGTAACCACTTAAACTATTATTTTATACTTTGGCTATTCAAAAATAGCAGATACACAAGCTCATAGCGCGGCACCGAGTGCCGCGCTATGAGCTTGTAGATCTGCTATTCTTGAAAAAAAATTAGAATTTGTGCAAATCTTTGAACATATATGTTTTTTACAGCAAACATTTTTAACTCAAATTCTGGGGATTCTGCAAATGTCTTCTAAATCCTTTTTTTGAGCGGTGCAACCGCTCCTATAAGAGGGTTTAGGACCCATCCGTGGTGAAAGTTTTTCTTTCCGTCGTGAAAATTTGTCTTTCGCTGTGACGCCATGCTGTGGAAAACACGCCCATAGGCTAAGCTTTGCAGGACGTGCTGTGATTGGCTAGCGAGACACATGATGAAATTAACTTCAAACTTCGCAGACGCGCTGTGATTGGCTAGCGAGACGCATGATGAAATTAATAATAATTTTAAAAATGTAAGCACGTCACTTCGCAGGACGTGCTGTGATTGGCTACCGAGATGCATGATGAAATTAATAACTCATAAATAGCACCGCTCACTTCACACTGGGTGTGATTTTTAACTTATGTTATATCAGTGGTTCTCAAACCTTTTCATGTCAAGCACCACCCAAAATAATGTATTTGTCCGCGGACCCCTCCATCTCCAGCACACATTTTTACGACTTCTTGTCTCCAAAAATAGCCAAAAAAATCTTAAATCTTAAATCTTAAAATCTTAAAACGACACAGATGCGTTCCCGGTCTTAAAGGGTTAATCTATGGACGAGAGAAGCATGTGATCCAGCCTGTGGATGCCTCTGTATCAGTCAGGGTTTTTTTGTTGTTGGAATTCCTAAAACAACACCACAGACGTTGGCACTGCACTCTGGTGCACATTTATCATGAATCATGTGACCAAACATTTAAAATGACAAACGAACAATAGAAAGATGTTAACATGAATTGATACATTCATACTGTACATACTACTGTTGATACAGTATAATATACTTATTTTAGTTAGTCTCCAATCAAGCATTTACGTGCTAATTTTACAAAGTGAGTATTGCCAGTAGAGCTGGGCTGAACGAATCTCACATTTACTGGTCATTTTCCAGATTTGTTTATCTCATCTTTTAGTCCTCGGGGAGGTCATATGTTGGATGTGTAGCCTTGTGCATTGTCTACTATGTTTAAACAAGTAAGACGCGCGAACGCTGGAAGCGAACGCAGCTGGAAAATATTGTGTATTTACGGACTTGTAATCCGTGTTATTTCACCGTGATGGGGAGAGAACATTGACATTGTGTGTGTGTGTGTGTTTTGCAGGCTGTTGTGCATTGTAATCAGAGCATTGTCTAAATTCCTGCACTCTGGTGCACTCGGGTGGCTGCTTACAGGCAGTGCACGCATGTGAGTCACATGGGGGCGCGAGCCAATGAGAGCATGAACACAGAGACGCAGACACACACACACACAACCCGAGCACGGTTACATAGTAAGCTCCACTTGGTCGGAGGCGCGGCTTCGCCGCGCCTCCTTCCGCGTTCGCAACCACTGTCTTTGAGCCATGCTTTTTTCATATTCTTTTGCACATTAAATAAATATGGTTGACAATAGTTGATCTAAAAACATTGGCGGTTGCTGGGCGCTGTGATCAAAACCCCTGTGAAAACTGATCTCTTCTGAAACCATCGCAGTGTCCCAGACGGCTCAAAGACTGGATCGGTGTCAGACTCACTCTTTGACTCCAGCCACAGCGCTGACCAAATGCCCCATCATTATCTCCAAATTTGGGGCTTTCCCTCCCAATCTTGAAAAATGTGTCTGGGACAAAGAATAACACAATCTGAACACAGCTTTTAAGATATCGTTGCTGTCTGGCAGAAACCAGCTAACTCCATTTTGACGCTTTTACATTTTTTTCCATAAATCAGTGCTATTGAACACCCTTTACGTCTGTGTGTTGGTAAAAAAAAAAGATTGAACCAATGAAAAGTATTCAAAAGCGCTTCTGACAAAACCAGCTAACTCCATTGGATCCTCAAACTTTCTGCTAAACCAGCGTCTAAACCAGAGTCCACCAAAGGGGGGTGGAGTTAGCTGGTTTTGGTAACTCCAGGCTCCACCCCCTTTTGACCTCCAACCTCATTGTGAGCTTGGAGGTCCATTCAGCTGTTCTTATCAATGATGAACAAAACCTCCTAACTCCAACTTTTTGTTTTGTTTTTGTCATTTCCTGAAAAATGAACATTTTGGAGTTAGCTGGTTTCTGCCCATCAGCATAGACCCACATCCGAAAAAAAAATAACCATCGCAGCCACTCAGCAATTTAGGAGTACTATGTATGTGTGCAAGGCCTCATTACATAGAGACCTCATGCAAATGAAACGGTTTCTGTTTGCAAGGGGCTTTAGTGTGGGTGAAAATACTTCACCTGCAGACAGTAAAGCACTCTTGTTGGATATGTTGGCAAAGGTTGCATTTATTATTATTTTACATTTCAGCCATTGTTTTGTGTTTGTTTTAGACGGGCACGCTGCGGCCCAACGTGTCCAGAGTACCCAGTGTAGAGGGTCAGCCAGGACGCTCCCACAGCCCTGCTCAGCCCGCGGTGCCTGCCCCCAGCGTGGGCCAATCAGAGCTCAGGATGCCAGTCAGTCCCACAGGTATGACGCCATTCCGGAATGGCCCTACGTCAGACTTTGGGGCTTCGGTGCATTGTTAACCCTTTAAGACCGGGAAAGCATCTGTCATTTTAGATTATAACCACTTTAACCATTGTCTTATACTTTGGCTATTCAAAAATATCAGATATACAAGCTCATAGCGTGGCACCGAGTGCCGCGCTACGAGCTTGTAGATCTGCCATAAAAATAAAAAAAAAAGTTTTTTTAAAGCAAAGATTTTTAACTTCAATATTTGCTTCTGGGGGGTCCCTGGAACTAAATATTTTGGTGGTCAAATACATATCATTTTGGGGGTCCTTGACATGAAAAAGTTTTGAGAACCACTGATATTATAGCAACATAATTTTAGGATTTAGAAGATCATTTGTAGAATCCCCAGAAGCAAAGATTTGAGTAAAAAACAACAATGTATATATTCAAAGATTTGCACACTTTTTCACGATAAAAAATAAATAAATAGCAGATCTACAATCCTCAGTGTTCATTTAACTCGGAGACGATACAAATATCTGCCAATAATGCTAATACATTTTATTCCAGTGAGTGAAGGAATCCATCATTGTCAGAAGTCACACTGTATCAAATTAGAGACGTCCATGTTGTTTGCTGTTGCACCCTTGGTATAACCTCGTGTTTTGCTAAGTTTCACGCCCATGTTTTGTCAATGAAAAATGATCAAGTCCATGGAACCAAGGTGAAAAAGAAACAGTGCACAGAGCAGGCCACTAAGGGGTGCTAGAGGACAATCATCGAGTCTTTTACACTAGGGTGGCAGTGCACTGATTTTGTACAGCCTTGTCACTACTAGTTTGTGCTTTTAAAAAAAACACAATAATATGTAAATATACTAACTGTATATATCCACTTGTTCTTATTATTAATCATTAGTAGAAAGATGTATTTATTATCACAGTCATCAAAACCTGTTTAATGCTTGAATTTGAGGATGTGTCTTTGTGTGTGTGTGCAGTAGGGGTCAATGGCTTGGACAGCTCCATCCCCATGGCCTACTTAACACTGGATCATCAACTACAGGTACATTAAATATAAAGTCTTAATTACCGTACTTCTTTTTCAAGATATTTGGCCTTTTCTGCCTTTATTTTGATAGAACGGTGTAGATTGACAGGAAATGGGGAGAGAGTTGGGGAGTGACGCTCCCCGACTCGGGATGCGCCTTAACCACTCGGCCTTCAGCGCCCCGACTTCTTAATCACTTTCAACCTGGGGTCCCTATTTTGGACATAGGCAAACATTTTTGGAAATATTCAGAAATGGCAGATCTACAAGCTCACAACGCGTCGCATCGTGATGGTTCATGTTGGGAGCTCGTAGATTGTTTATTTATCTTTTGCTTTTCGTCGATTGATGAAGTATATAGGGCTTGTGTTTGACCTGCGTGTGGTCCTGGTTGGATCTCTGTTCTTTGTCTATATTGGTATAACTTGAGTGGAGTAGAAACTTTATTGGAATTGGATTTTATGGAAATATTCCTAAAATACATATATTGACAGGCAGCTAAACCCCATAAATCACACAAACAGGACATATGCAAGCGTATACATTATTTACAATTGGAAGTGCAGTATGTGCAATTTCTGGAGGACACTTACAGAATCAGGTTAATAATTCAATAAAGTCATGATTTTTGAGAATTAAAGACAGACACATTGAACACACATTCTCTACCGTCACCTTTTAAGCACTCAGACCTAGGGCATTCACAGAATAGTCGAATATTCGAATATTCGAATATCAAACCGACTATTCGACTATCAAACCACTATTCGACTATTCGAAAAAAGAAAAAAAAAACATTTTTTTTTTTTTTTTTTTAATATTTTTTTTTTTTTGTGGCTTTTCTAGAGCAGACATGCAGCTGTGAGCTCTGGTGTGACGTCAACTCGCATTCCTTGAGTCGAGTCATCAATGCAATTGAAGAAAAAAAAAAATCAAATCGAATAATCGAATATTCGAATACTTTTGGGTCGAATAATTCGAATACCATAAATCACTATTCGTTAATGCCCTACTCAGACCATGTCATAATTACCATAATCATAATCATAACTACCGTAGTAATTCATCACAAATCAGACTGGATCCACACATGGATAATTGTGATAATTAGAACTTGCATTAGAATGCTTCATGGTCATTTGAGAGTGCAGAAGTTTCGGATCACATCTGTTGTAATACTGTATATCATGATGTCTTTACAAAAGCTCACATTTATTACAGAATATTTAAAATGTATACGTCATCCTCTTAACACATCGGGTGCCAAACACGGTCTGAACCGTGTTTGCGCAGAGTAGCGGTCCGGTGCCGAACACGGTCCAGACCGTGAAATATGTCTTTTTGTTTTTTTCGTTTTTCTCCACACGGGCGGGGCTAGAGCAGCTCTGGGAGTACCCATTGTGATCTTGAGAAGGATAGGCCAGATAGATCACCGGAAAAACAAAAACATGGCTGCCATCCACTTCCTGTCTATTTCCTTCTTTAAAACACCTATATCTCCGAATCTGTTTCCGGTGGGGAAAACCGGTCATGCGCGATGCGCGATCCCCCCCCATTGTAACTCGCGAGTGAAATGTTATCGTTCCAGGCTGTAGCCAGGGTCATCGCGCAACATGAATGGATGTTTTTTTTTTACATGGATTTGCTCCTCGTGGAGTCTAGAGCTTTAAACAGCAAAGCGCAGTCAATGGGGAGAATGCTGGCACCCAACGTAAGTTGTTATGAAAAAATGCTGGCACCCAATGTGTTAAGAACGTGCACAGTGCAATCCTCAGTGTTAACTTATCCATGTATAACTCTGAGCAAGTACAAATGTAATCAAATGGACCTGTAAGGGTCCATTTGGTTACTTATGCTCTCACAGTTACGTAAATAACACTTTGAATGTTCTTTTCATCTACTCTACCTATGATCATAGCTAGATGAAAAGAACACCGCTATGCTGGTCCTGTTAGTACTGCTCACTGAACTGTGTGGTCTCTCTTTCAAGCCACTGGCCCCTTGTCCAAACTCCAAAGAGTCCATGGCCGTGTTCGAGCAGCACTGCCGGATGGCCCAGGAGTACCTGAAAGTCCAGACTGAGATCGCCCTTCTCGTTCAGAGGAAGTAAGTCGATTCCTGTTGCGTCGTTGTTGTGCTCGACGCAAATGTAATCTCCATCAAGGTGCACGAACGCTGTGTGCCTTAAAGGGCTGTCCACACCTATCACTATATATCTTTAAGCTATTAAGACCGGGAACGCATCCGTGTCATTTTCAGATTTCTTTGGCTATTCCAAAAATAGCAGATATACAAGCACAGAGTGCTTGTAACATTTTGAGATGGGGGTCCACGGCCAAACGCATATCATTTTGGGGGACCTTGACATTTTTTAGAATTCCCAGGAGCAAAGATTTGAGTTAAAAATGTGTATGTATATAATAGCAGATCTACAAGCTCATAGCGCGGCTTGTATATCTGCTATTTTTGAATAGCCAAAGAAATCTAAAATGACAGAGATGCGTTCCCGGATTGAATGGGTTAAAGATATCGTTTAAAAAAAATAGTTGTGGCGAACGAGTTATAGTTATAATTATACTGTAGCGATCGTTATTGTGTGGACGGCCCTTTAGTTGTATTTCACCCTCATTTGTTGCTTCAAAATGTGTTTTTCTGTTGTAGGAAAAGTTACATTCTAAAATGTTATTTAAAAAATAAAAAAAATAGCTAAAAAGCTAATCACACCATATCTAATTAACCTATTACCGTCAGACAGGAGCTGAACTCTGAGCTGGAGCAGGACAACAGGGAGCAACAGAGCACCTCCCGCCTGGTCCAGGAGCACAGCAAGCTGCTGGAGGAGAACCGTAGCCTCTCGGGCTACTGCCAGAGCCTCCGGACCAAACTGGGCCTCATCCAGCAGCAGCACCAGAGTTAGGACAAGCCCCACCCCCTGCGTGCTGGAGTCTTCTTCACCATCACTGGACCGACCGACCCCCCCCCCCCCTGCCAGACGGGGGAGCCGTTTGAGCTCGTTCGACCTCGGAAGCAGCAGCCCGAACAGTCCCCCGTTTTCCCCTCGGCGGTTGCATGTTGAACCCGATCGCCAAAGAGAGTGTCTTGTGTCCATGTCGTGTGGTTATTGCAACTAAAAGCGCCTCGGCTGCGTCAGTGTCCGGTTGAAAAAAAAGCGGACGTGACATTCACACTTCCCAGAACCCTTTGTTGTAAAGCAGGACGGTGAAGTGTCTTACTGTGGACTTCTACTATGCAACGGAGCGGCGTTCAGTGCTTTAAAAGTCCTAATGCATCGTTTTTCCAGACGCAGCGCCCAGGAGACGCATTCGGCAGGGCTTTGGCGTTCTCGATGACGACTCGCGGGGGCCTCAGGGGCCGTTGTCTTGTGTTGCGGATGTCGTCACCCCAGCATCTGAGTGTTCTAAGAAACGAGAAAGTCGCCAAGCCTGTTGTCTTCCTCGCTGACTATGTCTGCCTTTTATTTTTTTAGCCACTTTGGGTGGTGTGACTGCAACTGTATTTCTCTTTATTTTTGTATTCTTCCGATTTTAATTTTGCGAAAAAGGCATGTATAGAAATGACAATACGAGTCTAATTCCTCAATCTTGTACTGTGATTTCAAATTGTGACAAAGGGATTGTCCCTTTGGGTACATGTTGCCTTTTGTACAACAAAGACATTTTTAAGAAAAGGTTTGTTGGAAATGGTAAATAGCCTATAATGAAATGATGGCCTTGAGGGAATTTTTTATCTATTTAACTATTTCATTAACTAACTTCTTTTTAGAAGTATTTTATTTGATTCTTTCCAGGTGGGAGGAGGACACAATTAAGCCACAATATCACCAAGCCATCGTATGTATTATCACCATTCACTGCACTTTTTATTTTTTTCTGTTTTTGTTGATGTACTGGTTTGTTGTTCATAGTGTATTTTTTCTTGTTTGGCAATGAAATTCATTGTTTACACCTGACAGATTTAGGGGGGGGTAAATATATTGTGCTCCACTTTTACAATTGGGTTAGCTTGGATTGGCACTGTTGTGTATGCGTTTGTTCACAAGTTGCCTTAGTATTGCTCATGTAATGTGCATTTTAAATTATATGCTGTAGATATTTTTGTCTCATCTCAGTTTGCTTTTCTAAATCTTGACACATGCATATGCAGTACTGTAGGCAGGCAGTTGTGAAATGCCCTCCGTTGTGTAGCCAGTAGCTCTTATGGTATTCAGCTGCACTTTCTTTATTTTTTATTTATTTTCTTTATTAGGCTTTACACTTTCTTTACACTTTCATCAAGCGCGACGCTATATCAGGGGTTCAAACATTTTCAGCTTGAGATGAGACCCATCACATTTGGTGTCTCCCCGGGACCCAAACACACAAAAAAGTGTGAATTAATAACTTATGTAAAACTAATTAAAAGATATTGAAAATAGCTTCAGTATAGAGTTCAGAAGGTGTCGCATCGTGACACGTGAGCTCGTAGAACTGCTATTTTCAATATTTCCCAAAAAAAATTGGGGGGGGGGGGGATTTCTGCTTTTGTTTTTGTTTTGTTTTTGATAATCTTTTGAAATTATTTAAATGTTATAGAGCATATTTACTATAACAAATATTGCATGACCCCAAAGTGGGTCTCAAGCAAACCCATTGTTTGGAACCACTGCTAGACGTGTATGTCATGGTTCTCAAACTTTCTCATGTCAAGGACCCCCAAAATTATGTGTTTTTTTGGCTTTTTCAAAAAATAGCAGATGTACAAGCTCATAGCGTGGCACTCGGTGCTGCGCCATGAGCTTGTATATCCGCTATTTTTGAATAGCCAAAGTATACAATATGGTTAAAGTGGTTAAAATTATTGTGACGCCATATTAACTAGTTTTGCTGCCCCCCCCCCAAGGACCCCTGGGGGTCCCCGGACCCCACTTTGAGAACCAATGGTGTATGCCACGGTGGGTCTTCAGCACCTCAGAATCTGTTCAAAGGATCCCATTGGCTGCTGTGGTCTTCCAGTCATGACAAATGAAGCTTATCGTACTCATTGAGTACATTTTTGGAACTCTTTGGGAATTGCTAATCCAAAAAGAAACATGGTTGTGTTCACAGCACGTTCAAAGAAGGATTTGTTATATCGATACATGTAGCTAAACAATCTAAAACGATTTTATTCGAAATGGGTAATGGTCTGACTATAAGTGAAATTGTCATTTCGCTAAACCGAGTTAAGGTAAGTTCCTACTCCACGTCAACAATGTCTGCCCCAGATAGCAGGCTTTGGTATATTCCACGCAGTAAAATCCTCTGCGCATGGACCCTAATATTCCATTTATATTCACATATTGACAGCTCAATTAGAACACAAAAGCCTCATGTAAAAATGTCAATTGGAAGAGCATATTCAGATCTGTTTAGATCAGAACAGCTTTTAAGTTTAAACCTCTTGATATTCAGATCAACAGGAATATATCAGCATGTTAAGCATTCTGATCGTTTCTCTCTGGTTGGTTGGTTGGTCTCTGGTTTGAAAATTGACAGAAAAAAAAAAGATCCGTTTAAATTGGAATCTCCGATCGGAATCATTTCATTCTGAATGAAGACATTGTCCATGTTAACCTTATTTGAACCAATTTAACCATTATCTTATACTTGGGCTATTAAAAAATATATAAAAATATATAATAGCAGATCTACAAGCTCATAGTGCGGCACCGAGTTCTACTCGTGCTACGAGCTTGTAGATCTGCTATTTTAGATCTGCTATTTTATTTATTTATTATCGTGACAATGTGTGCAAATCTTTGAGTGTAAATGTTTTTTAAAGCGTACAACATCTTCTAAATCCTTAGTTTTTTTGAGAAAAGAAAACTTATGTTGCTATAATATCAGTGGTTCTCAAACTTTTTTGTCCGCGGACCCCCATCTCAAAACATTTTGTTCCAGGGACCCCCAGAAGCAAAGATTTGAGTACACAATGTATATATATTTGCACACATTTACACACAATACACAATACGTTTTCTTTAAAAAAAAAAGTATAATAGATCTACAAGCTCATAGCACTCTTTGCCGCGCTATGAGCTTGTAGATCTGCTATTTTTGAATAGCCAAAGAAATCTAAAGTGACAGAGATGCGTTCCCGGTCTTAATGGGTTAACACAGTCAGTGTTCACTTAACGAAGAAGAGCTCGCTTGTGGCCGTAAGGTTCCCGGTTCGATCCCCCTGACCGCCGGGAAAATTGGGTCACAAAGTGAATGACCACCACTAACCCCTCTCTCCACTGCTTCAGTGCCTTTTGGTGTTGAGCAAGGCACTGAACCTCCAACTGCTCTCTCTGGTAGAACTGGGCAGTTCCTAACCCTGACCCAGGTTTTAATGCGTGTGTGTGTGTGTGTGTGTGTGTGTGTGCGTGCAGGGCATTGCTGAAATGTGCTACATTAGTATACTGTACATACCCTGGGTAAATAAAGGTAAAGGAAAATAATTAAATGAACACTCAGGATTTTAAAGTGTAGTATGATATGAACCGCATCCAGTGGTGGAAGAAATATTTTTTGTACTTAAGTAGAAGTATCAATACTACACTGTAGAAATACTGTTACCAGTAAAAGTCGTGTATTCAAGTTCAAAAATATTGGCATCAAAATATACTTAAAGTACCAAAAGTAAAACTTCATTGTGCAGTTGTGAAGTTTTCAAATTATTATTATTCCCAACATTTATTAAAATCTTTAGAAAATAGCCAAAGTATATATATAGGTCTGAAGTGGTTTCGTAATAATCAAAATCTACAAAGTAACTAGTAACTAAAGTTTTCAAACAATTGTAGTGGCGTAAAAAGTACAACATTTCCCTTTGAGACGTAGTGGAGTAGAAGTAAAAAATTATTGAAAATTGGATACACTCCAGTAAAGTCAAAGATACCTCACAGTTTTACTGAAGTAACCGTACTTGAGTAAAATATACTTGGTTACTTTCCACCACTGACCTCTTGTTTTTTTTCTTCTGACAATCACAGGTTTGGCCTGTTGGACACAACCTTCCCCGTCAAGTGATGACAGGGTTGTAAAGAGCCTCCCTCGACCTGTGGCACACAGACCCAGAGAGAGAGAGAATGCTTGGTCTGCACGGCTCCAGCATGACAGCAAAAAAAAATCACTGACTCGTATGACCAGCTTGTACAGGCCGGGCCCGGTGAGCTCACTCTCATTCCTGGCATTCCACGGCGGGGTATATAGTAGCTCCTGTGTAACAGGCAGTTTAACCCACCAAGACCGGGGAAAGCGTCTTGGTGTCATTTTTTTGGGTCATTTTTTAAGATTTCTTTGAGCTATTCAGAAATAGCAGATCTACAAGCTCATAGGGCGGCACTCGGTGCCGCCCTATGAGCTTGTAGATCTGCTATTTATTTTTTTATCGTGAAGATTTGTGCAAATCTTTGAATAAACGTGTTGTTTTAAAGTGAACATTTGTAACTCAAGTCTTTGCTTCTGGGGATTTTTTTTTTTACATATGTTGCTATATCAGTGGTGCTCAAACTTTTTCATGTCAAGGACTCCCCAAAATGATATGTATTTGCCCCCCCCCCCCCCAGGAGCAAAGACTTACATTACAAATCTTTGCTTAAAAAAAGAAAGAAAATAGGCTATTCACATAATTTTCACAGTTTAAAAAAAATAGCTGATCTGCTATTTTTTGAATAGCCAAAGAAATCTTGAAATGACACAGATGCTTCCCCGGTCCTAATGGGTTAAAGGGGTCTTTCAAGTCGGGAATCAAGTCCAGTTGTGTTCATTTAAAAAAAGAAAAAATGCAATTGCAAGCATGGGTGGGTTTATATTGGTCATTCTGAGGATAATTGGCATTATTTTTCTTCAAACAATAGTGCTCTTACTATTTTCTAATTTCACGCACGGCTTGCCTTACATCTTAAAACAAGTCGTTTAGCAAAGCCAAATCAGTTAAGGATAATTTAGGCATCAGACTATTAGCCTACTTGGTTTGTGGGCACATTGAGAAACAAAGGAACAGTTCCCAAATTAACTTCATAATAATGAAACTCTCTGTTGAATATAGTGTTACAAGCAGTGGTGGAAAGTAACTAAGTACTGTACTTAAATACAATTTTGAGGTATTTGTACTTGAGTATTTCCAATATCCAATACTTTTACTTCTACTCCACTACATCTCAGAGGCAAATATTGTACTTTTACTCCACTACAATTATTTGAAAACTTTAGTTAATTAGCAGATATAGATTATTATTATTATAAAACATACATTAACCACTTTAACCCTATTTTATACATAGGGTATTTTCAAACATTTTATTACTTTTACTTTTGGTACTTTTAAGTACATTTTGATACCAATACTTTGGTACGTTTGCTCAAGTACATTTTTAAGTCCATACTTTTACTTTAAACAGAGTACTTCTATTGCAGTATTGATACTTTTACTTAAGTAAAACACTTGAGTACTTTTCCCACTACTGGTTACAAGTGAAAGGCTTATAACATTTACTAGATTTTAGCCTCGCCGTTTCCCCCGTAGGAATGTGCATGCCGTCTTCAAGCAGTCTGAGAATCTGCGGTAATTCAATTTTAACGCGCACACATACGCGGCTCTGAAATGATAGATTTGGACTGAATTTGAACTCGGTTCCCCTCCCACCATGCACACTGTAACATTACCCCCCCCCCCCCCCCGCTCAGGAATTTGCACAGCACAAACATCAGCACACGCCTGTCACCCAGCACCGTATCCCCCCTTTAATCTCCCCCTTTTAACCCATTTAGACCGGGTCTAGCTCATAGCGCGGCACCAAGTGCCGCGCTATGAGCTTGTAGATGTGCTATTTTAGAAAAATCTTGAAAATATGTGCAAATCTTTTTTTATTTGTAACTCAAATCTTTGCTTCTGGGGGATTCTACAAATGTCTTCTAAATCCTAACAGTTTTCTGAAACACTTTAAATGTTGCTATATGATATCAGTGATTCTCAAACTTTTTTTCATGTCAAGGACCCCCAAAGTGATATGTATTTGGGCTGTGGACCCCCATCTAAAAATATTTTGTTCCAGGCAGGGACCCTAACAAGCAAAAAAAGGTTTGTTCAATATTTTTCAACAATAGCAGATCTACAAGTGCGGTGCTATGAGCTTGTAGATCTGCTATTTTTGAAAAATCTTGAACATTTGTGCAAATCTTTGAATATATATATATATATAAACTAAATAAGACTCGTGCACATCTTGTTGACCCCGACTGGAGGTGCAGGTCAGCGCAAGAGATATGTATAAAGCTAAAAGAAGGGACCGCACACTCCTCAGGACTGATTTTGCTTTTTTATTTGTTACACTAATAAGTGCAACAAATAAAAAAGCTAAATCAGTCCTGAGGAGTTTGCGGTCCCTTCTTTTGAAGGTTTTCTTCTTTTAGCTATATATATATATATATATATATATATATATATATATATATATATATTAAGTATAAACTAATGGTTAAAGTGGTTCAAATATAAAATGACACAGATGCATACCCCGGTCTTAAGGGGTTAACAGAAGGAGGGGGGCACACACGGGAGGAGAGGATATTAGATCGCTTGACAGCAGGGTTCTCCGTGTGCATGACAGGCTCCTCTCACACACCAATCCCCTCGTGCCTCAGCGTGGCGCCGCTTAATCACGTATTCCTCTTTTGTCACCGTGTTGGTTTCATCATTGTTTCCAGTACAGCTTTCAAGTACACACACACACACACACACACACACACACACACACAGATTTTCATTCAGGTGTTTTTGCCAGCCATGGTTTCCTCTAAGAGCGGTGAAACCCAAGGCAGATTTGATTTGTAGTTTTTTTTTTTTTTTTTCAGGGGTAAAAAACATACGGCAGGCTGCACAATGCTGACCTTAAAGTACATGGTGATGTATAAGCCATTTGTGATGAGCTTGAGTTTGTAGATCTGCTATTTTTGAAAAGTCGTGAACTTTGTGCAAACCATTTGAATGTAGATATTTTTCAAAGTGAACATTTGTAACTCAAATCTTTGCTTCTGGGGGGTCCCTGGAACAAAATATTTTGAGATGGGGGTCCGCGGCCAAATACATATCATTTTGGGGGTCCCTTGACATGAGAAAGTTTGAGAACCACTGATGTACAGCAACAGCGCTGTAGCTAATGAAATAAATAATGGGTGTGTTAGATGCAGGTTCACTGTGCTGTCTATGCTGGCATATACACTCATGGCTGTGGGCACACCTACAAAAAATGAATTAAGCTCTTTGAAGACCTTGAAATTGAAATGAATGAATCACTCCTTCTGTGTGCAGACTTTATTGAGTTTTTATCTGTGCTATGAGTTTAGCATGTTGTGTGTGTATATATAGTCATGGTTACTTTATTTGTTCCTATAGCTAAATTTGTCTTGCTCTTACCGAGTGCCACAGAAAAACATACAATTACAGTAATGGACAAAGACACACAAAAAGGTGCTGCTGACATAAGTGCATACTATTCAACTGTGTTGAATAAATGTTAACATAATTACTCGTACTAGTATTTTTAACCGCCTATTTAAAAAAAACATTTTCCACAATGAAAATATCTACAAGCTCACAACACAACGAGCATGTACTGTAGATCAGCTACTTTCTAAAAACATTTTTAAGTTTTTTACTTTTGTTTTTTTAATTCTCAACTATAATGTCATGCCCAAAGTAGGGATGCCAGGGTTGACTACTGTCATTCTAAACATATTTCCAAGAAAGTTACCAAAAAGGTGCCGTGTTCACTCACTCATCATGAAGCCTACTTTGACAAGAATGATAATACAAATGTATCACTATACATCCTGTTTGCTAAGGAGCACAACTGTAACATAATACTTATGAGCAAATATGTTACACATACTGCAGGCTCAGAACCATAAACTTGGGAACAACACAGGAACCATTGCTTTCTGATTAAAATGAGAAACACTGGTTTGACAAAACTGAGCCCTGTCGATACAGATATTCAAGGTTTTGTCAAAGTATGTATCATTAACGTGCTGTAATTTCATGCCCAACCTATCATGTCTTAGCATATTTAATTCAGTGGAGGGATTTGGGTAATTTGGGGATACAGCTGAACAATTAAGACGGAGAAATAGATTAGTTTAAGTTCCTTTTGTAGAAAAACAAATGCAGACTTTGCAGAGTACTTCATTAAAGATCCAAGTCACACCGTTCACGCATCATGGGTGGAGGATAGGCTACACCTTTTAAAGAACTATTATGTTTTACGTTTGATTAGTTTCATTCTTAAAGGTTTATCTGATTTGAGTTAAGGACTGACTTAGCGCAAATGTGCTTAAAGTTACCATACGCAGTACTAAATTCTTTATTTTGGCCAAAACGTGTCAACAAGATCCATAACTTCCTTTTCAAACTCACCTATGCTGAACGTAGACGTTATATCGAGTAAAAACACATCTCACGTCACAGTTTGTGCACGTTCTTAAATGTATAGTGCGAGATTCATGCCAAACATTCCTTCTTTTATTTTATTTTTGCCTTTGCCGAGGTACACATCACAGAAAGATTGTATACAGCTTTCCTTTTATTTCTCATTTTGGATAACCCATCAGTCACTCAGCTCACACATTCTTACATTCCCTGAGAACACGGTGTGCCCCCCAACTGAGCCATTCTGGACTGCCAGCGGAGCTGTGGAAATCAGTTACGGCTATTTATAACGTCTTGACATTGAGAATGTGGGCTGATCTGAATTCAGCGGCTCAAAAATGAGCTTCAAGATGTGCCTGTGTCTGTGGCAGCCTGATAAAGTATAATAGGTTTGGCCGCTCCGCTCCCCCAGGACTGCACTCCACACCTATTAGCCCGTTAAGGCCGGGGACGCGTCTGTGTGTAATTTTTTGATTCCTTTGGGCTATTCAAAAATAACAGATATACAAGCTCATATGAGCTTGTATATCTGCTATTTATTTATTTTTCAAATCGTGAAAATTTGTTCAAATCTTTGAATATATATACATACATTTTTAACTCAAATCTTTGCTACTGGGGGTCCCAGGAACAAAATACTTTCAGATGCGGGTCCGCAGACAAATACATATCATTTTGGGGGTCCTTGACAGGATTTAGAAGACATTTGTAGAATCCCCCCAGAAGCAATAAGATTTGAGTTACAAATGTTCGCTTTAAAAAAAAAATATATATATATATATTCAAAGATTTGCACAAATCTTCACAATTTTTCAAAAGTAGCAGAAATACAAGCTCATAGCGTGGCACAGAGTGCCGCGCTATGAGCTTGTATATCTGCTACTTTTGAATAGCCAAAGGAATCTGAAAATGACACAGATGCGTTCCCGGTCTTAATGGGTTAGAAGACACACTATACCTAAATGATACTGTCCTCTTCAGCCAGTGGTAAAAGGAGTATTTTCAGCACAGAATAAACATATTTTTGAAAACGGTATATATATAGCGATTATGAAGCGATATTATCAGTCACGCTCATAATTAATCGCTTTTCATGTAAACACATTCTTTTGCATATGGGACACCTTTCTATTCCTTTGTTTTTACTGTTTGGCATGACATGACCATCGTGTGTGTGCGTGTGTGTGTGTGTGTGTGTGTGTGTGCGTGCGTGCGTGTGTGCGTGTGTACAGTAGCCAACAACCTGATATTTTCTTCTATTTAAAGGTGCTGTAAATGATATTTCTTGGTTAAAACAAAATGTTTCTTGTTTAAAAAAATAAGTTAAAGCTCTATATTCTGTTTGTAATCATTGCTATGGAGGGTTTGTTTGGTAACGGGGGTCTTCCCCCGTCTCCATCTCTTTAGTCAACATAAAATACATTTTCAGGTGGGACACCAATTTCCTCCAACCAGGAGAGAGAGCCCATATTTCATCTTCAATTTTATAGTCTTCCAATTCCTCTCTCACTCTCCTGATTGGGTGAAATTTGTATCCTTACCGAAAAAAATATTTTCTGTTCATAGAGAGCTAGAGAGATGGGGGAGACCTCTGTTTCTGAACTTTATGGCAATGATTAAGCGAATATAGAGCTATTTAACAGTTGTTGTTTTTTTGACATATCACTTACACTGCCAACAAGATAATGGTCAGTAAATATTTAGAATATTCAGTGGAGCCTAATTGTTTACAATCTTCCCTATTGTATATCAGACATTCACAGAATTGTGCCATGAAATTGGTAGAATGATTCTATTAATAGAAGTACTTTAATTAAAGGTAGGGTAAGTGATATTTTTTGGTTAAAACAAAGTATTTTTTGTTAAAAGGTTAAAGCTCTATATTGTGATAGTAATCATTGCTATAGAGTGTTTGTTCAATAACAGGAGTCTCTCCAGCTCATTAATAAACAGAAAATACATTTTCAGGTGGGTGACAAAATTTCAACCAATCAGGAGAGAGTACCCATTTATCAGCTTAATTTTTTATAGTGTTCCAGTTCCAATTGTGTCTGCTCATTTCTTTGTGTCATCACTTCCAATTTCACTTGTTTAATCTGTATCCTGACAGAGTTCTCTATCCTGATTGGATAAAATTGGTATCCCGACCTGAAAATGCATTTTATGTTTAATAAAGAGCCTGGAGAGACATGGAGACTCCTGTTACTGAACAAACACTCTATAGCAATGAGTACTATCAGAATATAGAGCTATTTAACACTTATTTTAACCAAAGAAAATCACTTACTCTACGTTTAATACTATACTACTAATGAAATATTTGCTGCTACATTTGGGCTACTTATGCTATTCTGTGGTGAATTTGCCTGAACATATAATGATGACTAAAAGGATTTCATTATGAAATGTGTAGTAACATCCTTGACCATAGTTCATTAATGTACAGCTGTAGTAGCCTACATTATCCCAGACTATAATTTCCTTGTAGCCTCTCTTGGTGCCTTTGATCTCTCTAGTCTAAACCATTATCATCTTAGATTCCCCTTGATCATCACCATAGCTGCCATGCTATCATCAGCATCCCTGCATGGTGTGTGAGAGTGTCATTCACCAAGTCCAGGTGCACCCCGCTTTTTCAGTATGAAGAATGTCAAAGTAACTATAGAGCGTTTACTCAAGTACTGTACTTAAGTACAATTTTGAGGTGTTTTTTACTTTACTGGAGTATATCCAACTTTCTATACTTTTACTTCTACTTCACTACTAGCTACATCTCAGAGGCAAATATTGTACTTTTACTCCACTATAATTATTTGAAAACTTTAGTTACTTTGTAGATTTTGATTATTATTACGAAACCACTTCAGACCTACAGTATATACTTTGGCTATTTTCAAAGGATTTTTATACATTTGAAAACTTGTGAAATGAGGCATTCTGCATAATGAGCACTTTCTACTTGTTGGTACTTTAAGTACATTTTTATACCAATACTTCTGTACTTTTACTCAAGTACATTTTGAATTCCGGACTTTTACTTAGTATTTCTACATTGCAGTATTGATACTTTTACTTAAGCAAAACATTTGAGTACTTTTTCCACCACTGTCCCAGATTCCCCTTGATCATCATCAGTTGCCATACCATCATCATCATCCGTGGTGTAAAGTAACTAAGTACATTTACTTAAGTACTGTACTTTTTAATTTTGTCTTACTTCTCACTCAGAGGCAAATATTGTACTTTTACTTCACTACAATTATTTGAAAACTTTAGTTACTAGTTACTTTGTAGATTTGGATTATTATTACAAAACATACATTGATTGATTGATGTAGTTTATTTAGAAAGACATGAGAATAGTACATGACAGTACATAACAGTACATGGAAGTACAAATTCACAATACAAGGTCTACTAAACTGGAAACTCTCATTAAGCACTAAGCTTGTTTAAGATGAGAACCCCATGCACACAAATCATGATGTCATATAAGAGGCAGACAGATATACACACTACTATACAGAATGTCATACATTAACCACTCCAGCTCTATATACATTTTGGCCATTTCAAAATAGCCGATCTACAAGCTCACAATGCGTTCGTGAGCTTGTAGATCTGCAATTTTCAAAAGATTTGTATACATTATGTGAAAACTTGAAGAGGGACATTCTGCATAATGAACCATTTTACTTCTGGCACTTTAAGTACATATTGATGCCAATACTTATAATTATTTCACTCAAGTACATTTTGAATTCCAGACTTTTACTTGTAAAACAGAGTATTTCTGCAGTATTGATACTTTAACATACAGTAAAATAATGTGAGTACTTTTTCCACCACTACCCTTGATCATCATCAGAGCTACCATGCACATCGTCAATCATCAGCATCCCTGCATGGTGTGCGTGTGTGTTTGTGTGTGTGAGAGAGTATAATTCACCTAAGTCCACAGATCATGCACGCCCCTGCTTTTGGAGTAAAAGAAAGAATGTCAAAAAGGACCAGTAGTGTGCAGGAGGAGAAGGGAGGGGGGATCGGGGAGGAGGAGGGGGATCGTGTGGGGGGGGGGGACTGTCGTCATTGTTGTGAATGAGGGACATGGACGGTGACGTCAGGGGCCCCAATGTCAACAATGTAGCAGCTCAGGAGGGAGAGAGAGAGAGAGAGAGAGAGAGAGAAGGCGTTGCAAAAGAGAGAGAGAGAGAGAGAGAGAGAGAGGATCCTTACAACACACAGCAGCGTAGAGCCGAGCCAGCAGCGTGCGATCGGCTTTAATTGGATAAAGCGTCGTTTACCCCACAGATCGGCTCTGCTTTTTTTTTTACTACTACTACTACTATCTGATCTCCTTCTTTACTACTCTAACAACACAACTCGTGTTGATGACTGCTGCACAACAGAGAAGCTTTCCACACATCAGATCGGATCAGATCAGGAGGGGCTGGCTGTGGCTGCTGAAGTCACCATGTGGAATCATTCTTGATTTGTAGAAACAGGGGGGAAACAACACAACGCTGTGCCGTGAGAGAAACAACGGGTAAGGGGTCTTCTGATCTGTGATCACACATATTTCCATAATATATAAAGCACCAAGCGCTTTGATCATAAGCTTGTGCGTTATTGTTGCATTTTTTTGTTGGGAGATCTGATTTTTTTGTTGCCTTTTTCCAAAACGTGTCTTTCTCCGAGAGACACGTTTTGGAAAAAAAGACCAAAAAAAATCCTTGTCCTCGTTTTATGTGCATTTATTTTTATAATTAGCCCTGATGTGTGCTGATGATGTGATCTGCATGCTTTCATGGTTTTGTCCCTGAGCGATCGTGTTTTTTTTTCTCCCCCTTGTCTTTGCGTGTTTTGATCGTTGTGATCGGGGGTTGTGTTTTAGCCAGTGCGTCTGTGATAGAGAGTGATATAATAATAACAGTGATCCAGTGACAAAAAGACAATGCATTTGTCACTGGATCACACCGGGGATCACTCTTATAATATCAAACACTGTCTGTGGTAGCCTATATATGGATGATTCGGTTGCCCGTAGATCGACGATGATGATCGGTGGTGCGGTGGGTGTCATTGTAGAGAGAGCGCTGACAGCGCGCTTTGTTGTTGGAGAGAGGGTCTTGTTTTGCAGCAGCAAGCAAGCGGCTGCAGGGTGGTCGCGCTGCTGCTTGCTGCTGGTCAGCATGACTCTCCTGCTTTCATAACGACCGGGGGGGGGGGCTCTCTATAGTCTATAGTCTCTGTCATCTTGCGGAAGGAAGGAAGGTGGGGGTGGATGGAGGGGGGATCAGGGGGGGGGGGATGCACACACACAGGGACAAAGGATCCGAGCTCTCTCTCAAGCCCCCCCTTATTCCCGCCCTCATGCGATCGCCGAGGGAATGATACAAAAATATATATATATTTTTTAAAAAAATCACCGTACGGGACTCCCAATATCACGGTTGTTTTTATATTATTTTTTTTGGTTTTTTTAAATGTATTTAGATTTTTTTTTTTTTAAACAAAAATAAATAAAATGTTATTTGTTTTGGTGCCCGAGGTTGTAAAATGCATTTTTACATCGCGTCACGCATGTCGATTTGATGCGATTGCATGCATTTGTCCCCCTGATGATGTGAAAGCGCTGTGTCTATGATGAGAATTTGCATCAGTCACTCGCTGTCAGCAATACCGCTGCTGCCTCTCTCTCCACGTGAGTCACTATATTTGCAAGCATACATGTCTGGAATATTAAACAATTGCCGGCCATATATAAACCAGGGGCTATTATATTTAGGATGAATTACCTCTGTCAGGCCATATGCATGTGTCAAATATTAATTCATAATTATTGTAATAATTCACGTGGATATTATAGCATAATGGGCTGGGCTATGGACAAAATGAAGTGTCACAATATATTTTTTGACCAATTACATCAATATTATATTTGAACAGTAATCAGTAATGCCTGTATAATAACAATGGGTAAAGGAATATCATAGAACATATCACATATATATTAAACGTCTAGTCAGTTAATTTCAGAGATGGCCATCACTTTAGTTTAATGAACCCGTAATAGCAGAAAAGATAACACTTACGCCATATAACGATATTACAATGTCCAATGACAATATCTAGTCTGCTATCATGATATGGATGGCTTATAATATGAGTATATGTCCAGCCCTAGCCTAATTGATCATCCAATTAATTAGTCACTGGTGTGTTAGTCAACCTAATAGATGTGACTATATTAAGCTATTTGCCAGAGAGCCACCTACATGTTTAAGATCTCAGAACAATAGCTTAGCTCTTTGTTTCACAAAAAAAAACCATCATGTAAGGCAGTGAGTGGGTCTCAACCTGTGGGTCGGGACCCCCAGTAGGGGTCCCCACATGATTTTGGGGGGGTGTCCCCAGATGACAGTGAAGTGACAATTTAAGGACTTTAAAGACCTTTTTAATACAAAAAAAAAGAAGAAAAAATGAATGAAATGAAAAAAGATAATTACTGCATCAAAAGTAATCAACAAACTCAAATAAATAATATAAGAAAGAGGCAAAATTTGTGAAAATATCTGAACTACAAGCTCACAACGCCTCACGTTTTTTCACAACCGAGTCAAACTAAATTCCATGCCTCAACGCCTACAATTCCAAGTACTTGGGTGGAGAGGGGGGTCCTCATGTTCTTTTTTGGGGGGGTCGCGGCCTGAAAAGGTTGAAAACCACTGATGTAAAGGCACATTCTCTCTGTTCACCTCCTCTTTCCGAGACGTGAAAGTAGCCAGTATGATGAGCCCGGTGCGGGGCAAGCGGGGCCAAACGTTTTGGCCCGCATCGGCTTGTGGAAGTCAACAACTGAATACGGAGGCGACTTACATCATTGTTTTGAAATGTAAGGAGGAGAGAGAGAGAGAGAGAGAGAGAGGGGCGGGGGTGGAACTTGTGCGACCTGGTAGTGTAGTTGTTGCTGTCGCTCTGCCTTGAACATGGAGAGCCCTGCTCTCTCCTTCTCTCCCCTTCTCTTTCTTAAATCTCTCATTCCTTCTCTCACTCCTATCTGTATAGCCGCCCCTAACTGTTCTCTTCTCCTGCCTTTCATTCTCCATTCCCCTCTCCCTTTCCCTCGCTGTCTCTCTCTCTCTCTCATAAACGCAGACTGAAGTTGTGAGGTTAAATACCGGTTGAGTGGAATGTAGCAAATGAGAGGTGACTGAGGCCAATGAAATATTTACCATATGGCTTCTAGTGCAGCAGACGTACTATCTTGGGCAGAGGTGGAGTGTGGAAATATTCCACTCACCATACCGCTACTTAAGTTCAAATGTCTTCAGTGTGGGAGAGTGGCAGTGGCGGAAAAAAAGTACTCTGATTTCACTCAAGTAGAAGTAGCAATACCACAATGTAGAAATACTTTTTTCCTAAAGTCCTGCATAATTCTTTTTTTAGTAAATGTACACAAGTGCTACATCCAAATATACTTTGACTACCAAAGGTAAAAGTACAATGGTCCATTTCGTAATCATATTATTGAGCTGTATTGTAATTAGTAATGCATTGATGTTCTCATCGCTTTAACCCATTTTGGGTGGGAACCCGTATTTGTAACTTTACCTTTCAGACGGGAGCCCCTTTTGGGGTTGTTGTTGCTATGTACAGTGTATAGCAACATACATTTGTTGTAATTTTTTTATAAATATTTGAAGTTTTTCAGAAAACTTAGGTCAGGATTTAGAAGGTGTTATTAGAATCGGCCTCATGTCTAAATGGGTTAATGTTGCAGCTGTAAAGGTGGGACTAGTTTTAATGTGTGACGTTACGTGCTCTTGGGTTGCTTATCCTGTAATACACGCCATCATTTGTCAGTTATCATATAGTGGAGTAAAAAGTACAATATATGCCTCTGAAATGTTGTGGAGTATCAAAGTATCAAATAATGGAAATACTCAGGTACCACTTAAGTACCGTATGTGAGTAGATGTACTTAGTTAAAAGTGTTGCTTAAATAAAATTAACTAAAAGCTATATTACAAAAGAATATCTAGTCCCCCCCCCACCCCAACACAAAGAATGAAAGAAAGGTTCAATAAATGAAACGGATATGGAATTGTCTGGTTATTGTCAACCTTTCAGTTTGAATGGTATGAGAGGTTAATGACTGCTGAGGTATAAATATAACTCACGTTCACAACTGCTTTGGTTACAAGATGAGCTTAGTCAAGTAATAGTATAGAAGAAATACCTTACTGTATGAATGTACTCAAGTATAGAAGTAAAAGTAAGTAGCACCCATTAAAGTACTCTAGCTGGAATCGTCTTACAGTATATTGTCAGTATATCGCCAAAAGGGTTACTTTTCAGGATTCAAATTCCAAAATGGCAAAAGTAGCAGATCGACAAGCTCAAGCTCGAGCTTATCTGCTACTTTTGATACTTTTGTGTGACGCTGTAGTATGATCAAGTTCGGTGTTAATTTACAAAAAAATATCAAGTTCAAATATGGAGATACTGTAAAGGTTTCTGCCCAAAAGCAACGATATCTTGATTTCACATGAGCTTGTTATGTTTGTCGTAAGACAGGCACAATGTCTGCTCGGTCATCACCATTCATGATGGCATTTGAATATTTGATTTATTGAGTTACGTATGGTATGTGGTGTGCTGCAGGTCAGAAACGGTGAAATAGAGTGCATGTGCACATGCATGTAGGTCTGGTGTACCCCAACTTTTTCAGCTCGAAAACCCACATTAGAAATGTGGTGTCTTCCCGCGACCCGTGAAAGAATACATTATGATGTAATTAATTAAAAAGTTTAGAAAATTACAGAAAACTATTTAGGAAAGTAGAATTTAGAAAAAAGTGGAAATGTTTTGAAAATACTTCAGAAAAATCGTTTTCTTTTATGTACGAAAGGTTGGGGGGGGGGGGGGGTGTAGATATTTACTCCCAACCCATAAAAACGGGTCCCTTTAGGGAAACTCATACTGTAGGCTATTACATGTATTACAGCATGCATTATTATATATTTACACGTACGTGTGAGTTTCATGTGGGAGCATTTACGTGCGGCTGGAGCGTGTGGGCGAATTTCTGTGTGGGAGCCTTTTATAATGCTACTGCGTGCGTATGCTGGTGTGTGTGTGTGTGTGTGTGTGTGTGTGTGTGTGTGTGTGTGTGTGGTGAACGGTAGAGCTGAATGGAAGGAAGGTTGGCGGTTTGCATCATGTGTAAAAGCCTACAGGTGGCTGGCTGGCTGGCTGGCTGACTGGGAGGAGTGTGAAATGCGTTTCCTGTGGTCCTGACGGAGGCGTTTAGCTGCCTAAAATAGCAGGTTTTCACTCCGTGCTCAGCCTCTCACAACGCTCCCACAGTGAAATAAGTCGGCTCAGTTTTTTCTTTTCTTGAAATTTAGCCGGTGTTTAATCACCACTTAACCCGTTAAGACCGGGAACGCATGCTGTGTCATTTTAGATTTGAGCTATAACCATTATTTTATACTTTGGCTATTCAAAAATAGCAGTTATACAAGCTTGTAGATCTGCTATTTTTGAAAAATCTGGATTTTTTTTGCAAATCTTTGAATATCTATTTTTTATAAAGCAAACATTTGACAAATTTCTCAACAAATGTCTTCATTTTTCTGAAAAACTGTTGTTGCTATATCAGTGGTTCTCAAACTTTTTCCATGTCAAGGACCCCCAAAATGACTGTATGTATTTGGCCGCAGACCCCCATCTCAAAATATGTTGTTCCAGGGACCCCCCAGAAGCAAAGATTTGAGTTAAAAATGTTCGCTTTAAAAAATATATATTCAAAGATTAGCTCATAGCGCGGCACTCAGTGCCGCGCTATGAGCTTGTAGATCTGCTATTTTTGAATAGCCAAAGTATAAAATAATGGTTAAAGTGGTTACACAGATGCGTTCTGTTTTAATGGGGTAAACCCTATACAATATACTTTGTTGACCGGGCTCCCCCAGGGGTCTCTCCTTGGCCCCTCATTTTCTCCCTCTACACTGACTCTCTTCGCTGAAAATAGCCAATCTGTAAGCTCACAAGCTGGGGGAGTTCTCCAGGGGTCTGTACTAGCCCCTCTCCCCCCCCCCCCCCTCTACACTAAATATCTTATGCCGTAAACAGCAGATCCCAAATCACGTGAGCTTGTAGATCGGCTATTTTGTACGAATGTTCGCCCACAGAATAGAGGCGGTTTCAAGTGGTTAACCCATTAAGACCGGGAACGCATCTGTGTCATTTTTTTCCCTTTGGCTATTCAAAAATAGCAGATATACAAGCTCATATATGTGGCACCGAGTGCCGCGCTATGAGCTTGTAGATCTTTTAAAGCAAACATTTGTAACTCAAATCTTTGCTTCTGGGGGGTCCCTGGAACAAAACATTTTGAGATGGGCGTCCGCGGCCAAATACGAACCTAAAACGTTTTCTAAATCCTAGCAGTATGTTGCTAGATCAGTGGTGCGCCAACTTTTCCATCTCAAGGACCCCCAAAATTATATGTATTTGGCCGTGGACCCCCATCTCAACTATATGTTATCCCAGAGACCCCCAGAAGCACAGATCGGAGTTAAAAGTGTTCGTTTTAAAACACAAATGTTCACGATTTTCCCCAAAAATAGCAGATCTACAAATATCTATTATTTTTGAATAGCCAAAGAAATCTTAAAATGACACCGATGCGTTCCCGGTCTTAAAGGGTTAACTTGGGGAACTCAAATACTTGGGAGGCAAAACACAGCGTAACCACAGGTGTTGTGCTGCTGGCCACTAACTACCTCAACTGGAGCCACTGATTGACTGCTACTCGCCCCAAGGGCATCTCCGTGGCGGGAGGGCAGAGCGTTTATCCTCGACTTTCCTTTCCAAGTTTTTGTTTCAGATATAGTCGAAAGCTTTTAGCATGTAGAATCTGCCGCGGCTGCGGCTGAACGTGAAACACTCTCAGATGGAGCCTTTGAGGCTGTCGTTTACACGGTTTCTTTTTGTCACAATAGACCGCTTTTATCAGACCTTTTTGACAGGTGAACACAGCTGAAGGTAACATTAATTATGGCTGTGTTTCATCTAGTTGTTACTGTGTGCCAGCATGGAGAGACTGAAGTGAAAGGGGATGTAAGTGATAGTTGTGTTAAAATAATGCTCCAAATAGTTCACTCTCTATTAGTTGCTATAGGGTGTTTGTTCAGTTACAGGGGTCTCCCCAGCTCTTTAGTTAACAGAATATGCATTTTCAGTTTGGGATACTAGTTCTGCACAATCAGGAGAGAGAACTCATACAGGATACAATTGAAATTGTACAGTAAGTGATGTGACAGTGATGAGTTCTCTCTCCTAAAGTGTATCCTGTCCTGAAATATTTGTTTATGTTTACCAAAGAGCTTGTCAGATGGGGAGACTCCCTGTTACTGAACTCTATAGCAATGATACTATTGGAAATAAAGCTTTAACCTTTTAACAACAACACCCCCCCTTTAACTTCATGCTGAACCCCTGAATGAAACACGCCCACACTTAACGTTTATTACTTTCAGCTGCGTTTGCCCATCACATTTCTGCTGTGAAAAGGGTCCATATTGTCTCTTTTTTCTCTTTTTCCTTTTTAACCACCACTTAAAGCCCTTATATATGTCATTGACCGGGGCTCCCCAGGGGATCTACGCTCCTTTTTTTGGTCTACTCCAAAACTCTCAGGCGGAAATAGCCGATCTACAAGGTCACAACGTGACGCATTGTTGTGAGCTTGTAGATCGGCTATTTTCGCCGAATGTTCGCGGACGAAGTACTCAAATGTTTGACTTATGTAAAAGTATCAATACCACAATGTAGGAATACTCTGTTACAAGTAAAGGTCCGCCCGGTATTCAAAATGTACTCGAGTAAAAGTACAAAAGTATTGGCATCAAAATATACTCAAAGTATCAAAGGTAGAAGTACTCATTATGCTGAATGTCCCATTTCACAAAGTGTTAAAAATGTGTGAAAATCTTTTGAAAATAGCCGAAGCATATATAGGGCTGAAGTGGTTAATGTATGTTTTGTAATAACAATCCAAATCTACAAAGTAACTAGTAACTACACTTTAATTGTAGTGGAGTAAAAAGTGCAATATTGAAATACTCCAGTAAAGTTAAAAAATCCTCAGATTTGTAATAAAGTACAATACTTGAGTAAATGTACTTGGTTACTTTCCACCACTGAGTTGCGGTGTCACTGTTTTGCGAGGGTAAACAAACAGCGGGGACTGTTTGTACCCCTCGTGTCTATTTCCATTTCTACCCTGTCATGTGAGGTCACAGCCCCCCCTAGGGGTGGGGTGGGGGGGGGGGCATGGTGGGAGTTTATGGGGGCAGGTTGAATGGCTGCGTGTGTGTGTGGGGGAGAGTGCATGGCATGCACATGTTGTTGTTCAAGTCTTTCCACTGACACACACACACACACGCACACAGCCAGACAGTGGTGTAAAGCAACTAAGTACATGTACTCAAGTACTGTACTTAAGTACAATTTGTAGGTATTTTTACTTTATTAGAGTATTTCCATTTTTCAGTACTTTTACTTTTACTCCACTACATCTCAGAGGCAAACATTGTACTTTTACTCCACTACAATTATTTGAAAACTTGAGTTACTAGTTACTTTGCAGATGTAAATTATTACATTATAAAACATACATTAACCACTTTGGACCTATTTTCAAACATTTGAGTACTTTTACTTTTGGTACTTTAAGTACATGTTTTTACCAATACTTTTGTACTTTTACTCAAGTAAATTTAGAATTCCAGACTTTTACTTGTAACAGAGTACTTCTACATTGCATTATCGAAACCTTTGAGTACTTTTTCCACCACTGACACACACACACACACACACACACACACACACACACACACACACACACACACACACACACACACACACACACACACACACACACACACACACACACACACAGTAAACAGATATGCGTCATGTTCACATGACTTTTTCAGAGTCACACATTTGTATATGTTTGTGTGCACTGTGCGTGTGGGCGTATGTGCGTGCGTGTGCGCGCGTGTTGTACGAGTAAGTGAATCATGTTGCATTCGTAGAGGCAGGTCGGATATTCATCGCCTTGTCAGTGGGACCTGCCACCCCTGCTTACCAGTTACCACAGATGGTAGACACACACACGCACACACACACACACACACACACACACACACACACACACACACACACACACACACACACACACACACACACACACACACACACACACACACACACACACACACGAGAAGCAGACATGAGAACATAAGGAAGGCATGTCAAGTGAAAGTGGAGGGTTGAGTTCATAATTTATGAAAGGCCTACTGTACGCCAACAGGCCATAACTGTCACACAACTTTTGCTGCAGAAAGTAAACTTCGAAACCACATGATTGGAGCGTGTGGATTTAGCCATGACTTCAAAACCGTTTTAGTTCTTTTAACCACTTACTCTCTGGCATCCCTATTCTGGGGGCAGAGAATAGCGGATCTTCAAGCTCACAGTTGTGGATTTTGAGGGGGCAATGGTGGAAAAAGTACTTACTCAAGTAAAAGTAACAATACCACCATAAATAAACACTCTGTTACAAGCAAAAGTCCTGTATTCAAAAAGTTACTTGTTACTTAGGCTGCACTAGCCATCCTGATTTCGTGTATAGAGGGGCGGGTTTAAAATCAGCGCAGAGAGAATGCGCCTGATCTCATTTGTTCACCGATCTGTCCGTCAGCCCCCGCCTGTCAACACAACATTAGAGCGACGCCCACTGCACTCTGGTTGGTTGGGGAAATGAACACTTCCTCATACCGGGTACACCGACGCGCTGGGCCAGGCTTTTATTTTTTAGCAAAACTAAACAATAAAAGCCTGGAGATGGAGGCAGCTTGTTACTTGAAGGTAGGGTAAGTGATTTGCGTTGGTTAAAATAATTGTTAAATAGCTCTATATTCTGATAGTACTCATTGCTATAGAGTGTTTGTTCAGTATTAAGAGTCTCCTTGTCTCTCCACCTCTTTATTAAACAGAAAATGCATTTTCGTTTCAGTTTCAGTTTCATTTCCAATTTTATCCAACCAGGACAGAGAACTCAATCAGGATACAGATTAAACAAGTGAAATTGGAAGTGATGACACTAAGAAATGAGCAGACAAAATTGGAACTGGAACACTATACAAATTAAGCTTAAAAATGGGTACTTTCTCCTGATTGGCTGAGATTTTGACACCTACCGAAAAATGTATTTTCTGTTTATTGAAGAGCTGGAGACTCAGGGAGACATCTGTTACTGAAAAAACACTCTATAGCAATGATTACTATCAGAATATAGTATTTTAACCTTTTAACAAAATACTTTTTGTTTTAACCAAAAAATATCACTTACCCTACCTTTGACTAAAAGTACAAATTATAAAAGTACTCATTATTTAAAAAATAAATGTATCATTTTTGTGCCCAAAATATGGACACAAGCTTGAAAGTTGTTCAGATATATATGTTTAGGGTATATCCCTTCCTCGTTCTCCTCTCCATGTACATGACATTACAACTACAAGTTGCCACTTATTTTATTGGTTCATTAAAGAATGTTAGTACATGTTTGAGTAGTTATGAGGCAAGAAAGTAAAATGCTTTATTATAATTATGTCCTTCCCATTGATATAGCAGTGTAGCTGCCGGAACGTTAACATTGCTGGAAAAATGACAATGTCTGGAGAAATGAACCTAGTCCAAACAAAAGAAGGTGAGAGTAATTATTCTTCACCGCACATGTACCAAACATATCGACAATTCTTTATGCCAGTGCGGGTATGAAACCGATACTGTCTGGGAACGAGGCTATGAGGAGGAGCAGTGGTGTAAAGTAACTAAGTACATTTACTCAAGTACTGTACTTAAGGACAATTTTGAGGGACTTTTACTTTACTGGAGTATTTCCAATTATCAGTTCTTGTACTTCTACTCCACTACATCTCAGAGGCAAATATTGTACTTTTACTCCACTACAATTATTTGATACCTTTAGTTACTAGTTACTAGGCAGATATAAATTATTATATTATAAAACATACATTAACCACTTTAGCCCTATTTTATACCCAGGCTATTTGAAAATAGCCCATCTACAAGGTCTCACAATGTGTCGCGATGCAACGCGTTGTGAGCTTGTAGATCTGCTATTTTCAAACATTTTAGTACTTTTACTTTTGGTACTTTAAGTATATTTTGATACCAATACTTTTGCACTTTTACTCAACTACATTTTGAATGCTGGACTTTTCCTTGTAATGGAGTATTTCTACATTGCAGTATTAAGATACTTTTACTTAAGTAAAGAATTTGAGTATTTTTTCCACCACTGGTTATGAGTGACAGAACGTTCCTTCTAGGTTATGGACTATAAGGACAACTTAAATAGGGGAACATTGTGTTATCTACGGCTCATCAATCCACGGAGATGGTGTCATTTGGGTCCAGAGTGAAACCAATTGATGACCACTGGTCTAGAGTGAGCGCTGGCATGCTCACTCACTCAAGACCAGTCTCCCCCATGGGAAACACATGATCAGTGGTGGAAAAAGTACTAATTTCTTTACTTAAATTAAAAGTATCAACGCTGCAATGTAGAAACACCCTGTTACAAGTAAAAGTCCCGTAATTTAAAATGTACTTTTCAACTGGATAAAATGTATAAATATCTTTTGAAAATAGACAAAGTATACTGCATATAGCAAAAGTGTATTTGCAGAAGCAAAGATTAGTTGTACAAATGTATATGTATGTAGTACTTTTTTACTCAAGTAACATTTTGAATACTGGACCTTTTATTTGTAGGGAGTGGACGGACACTCTTAGTATTCACTTGGTTTAGTTCTTTTTTTCTTCTCTCTTTTATTCTGACGAGGCTTTTCCTCCTCCCGGGTGTTTCTCCTCCACATGTCTGGGAGCGAGGCTGTTTCACACACACATCCCTTTCAAGTATGTAAAGGCCATATATAATTCACACTGTGCAGGAGAGAGCGCGTGGAGTGTGCGCACACACACACACACACGCACACACGCACGCACGCGCGCGCGCGCGCGTGTGCATATAACATACTACGTGCAGATATGTGCAATCGGATAGAGAGCCATCTATATGCTTGTGTGAAGCCATACGTGTGAATTGGAGAAGTTATGCTGAGCTGCAGGAAAAGCAGTGGTGTAAAGTAACTGTACTTAAGTACAATTTTGAGGTATTTGTACTTTACTTGAGTATTTCCAATTTCCAATACTTTTACTTCTACTCCACTACATCTCAGAGGCAAATATTGTACTTTTACGCCGCTACAATTATTTGAACACTTTCGTTACTAGTTACTTTGCGATTATCAATTATTATATTATAAAACACACATTAACCACTTTAGCCCTATTTTATACCTCTATCTACAAGCTACAGTATCTATCTACAAGCTCACAACTAGGCCCGTAACGATACAGTAACTGCATCGATGCATCGTTTTGAATTTTCAACGATCTACTATATCGATATGCAAACAGCTAAATATCGTATCGTTTGACTTTGAATCGTATCGAATCGTTTTGCAATGCAAATAATCGTATCGAATCGTTCTGCAATGCAAATAATCAATTATATCAATACTAAGTACTTTTAAGAAGAAGAAAAGAGAAAGAGGGGTTTATATCCAGTATCCAGGTATTTATTTTTCACACAGAATTTTTGGGTAAATAAATAGTTACTATATCGATTTTAAATCATTGAATCGAATCGTATCGTTCTAAATTAACCTGTCCTGTATCGTTCATGTATCGTATCGACTAAATCGCTGAATCGAAACGTATCGTATCGTTCTAAATTAACCTGTATCGTTCATGTATCGTATCGACAACCAAGTATCGTGATACGTATCGAATCGTTGTTAAAACGTATCGTTACACCCCTACTCACAACGCATCGCATCGCGACGAGTTGTGAGCTTGTAGATCTGCTATTTTAGTACTTTTACTTTTGGTACTTGGTACTTACATTTTGATACCAATACTTTTGTACTTTTACTGAAGCAAAATTTGAATTCCGGACTTTTACTTGTAATGGAGTATTTCTATATTGCAGTATTGATACTTAAGTAAAATATCGGAGTACTTTTCCCACCACTGAGGAGAAAAAAAAAAAAAAAAAAAAAAGAAACGTAGCGGGGATGGACGGCGGATCCGTGTACACGCCTGTACGTGTGCACGGCCCATTATCACTTCCCATCATCCCCTTCAAGGTGATGAGGACAGACTGTCCCGAGAGACACAGGAGTGCTCCGGGGTAGACACAGCGAGGCGGCCCGACATAAAACGGCTGATGGAGCTCTCTCTCTCTCTCTCAACCCCCCCGCACTCCCCCCCCCCCCCCCCTCTCTCTCTCTGTCTATTCTCTCTCCCGCTTTCTCACTACATCTCAGAGGTGGAAAAAAAGTATTCGGATATTTGACTTAAGTAAAAGTAGCAATACCGCTATACAAAACTACTCTGTTGCAAGTGAAAGGCCTGCGTTCGAAATGTCGCCTGAGTAAAAGTACAAAAGCATTGGCATCAATACGTACTTAAAGTACCAAAAGTAAAAGTACCAAAATGTTTGAAAATAATGTTTGAAAAATCTACAAGCTCACAACGCGGCGCGATGCGACGCGTTGTGAGCTTGTAGATCGGCTATTTTCAAATGGTTTCAAAAGTACAATATTTGCCTCTGAGATGTAGTGGAGTTGAAGTAAACGTGCTGAAAAATGGAAATACTCCAGTAAAGTAAAAAATACCTACAAATTGTTCTTAAGTACAGTACTTGAGTACATGTACTTAGTTACTTTACACCACTACTACATCTCTTTTTTTTATATTCACTTTCCCTCTTGCTGTCTGGTTTTCCCTCCCGTCTCCATCACATCTCTGTTGTCTCAGCCTTTCTAGATATATCTCTTTTTCATGTCTGCGTTTCTTCTCCGTGCTCTTCACCCGTCCCTGCCTCGTTCTCCTCTCCCCCCCCCGCCGGTCTCTCTTTTATTTATTGCCTCCTCTCTGCTTCATGCATGCTATACTCTACCTCTCTGTATTTCCCTGTCACCTTTTTTTTGCATCATCCCTCTCTTCCCCTCCTCTCTCTCTACCTACCAATCATTCCCTCGTCTGCAGTCTCTCATGTCAGCGTGGAGAGTGACGGCTAATTTATATGGTGGTCGTCGACGAAAATCGTAAATTTTCGTCGAGCGACGTTGCTCGTATGCGACGTGGTATAAATGAGTCTTCACACATACCCTGCCAATCACGTAGATCTACGTTAATGCAAATACAACCGTTCACCGTAAATCAAAAAAAAAAAAAAAAAAAATATATATATATATATATATATATATATATATATATATATATATATATATTATTATTATTATTTTTTAATTATTTTTTTTTATCTCACAGAACCAGGAGATAACGCGATCCGAAGATTTACTGCTCCATTCACTTCCTGGTTAATTTATTTGGGAAATAACCTGTATCTCGGCGCATGTTTTACTATGTATTTTTGGCGAAACATGCCATTTTTAACAGCGGATAACAAGCGAACGGGAGGTCGCTATGACATTTTTTCTTTCTTTCTTGGAAGCACAGTGAAACCCTCCGTGATCAGCAACCATCAGGGGATCGATCATTCTGGAGCTAAATATTCTGTGACTACTTAAAAAGGTTAGAAAAATCGGAAAAAAAACCTGGCAGAAGCTAAAAAAGGACGGATGCATTGTACCTGGCAGTGTTTATTTCTTGTTTGCCATAATTTGTGGGTAAACCGCCGATTTCGAATCTGAATCCGCAATGTTCTGTTAAAGGCGCTGGCTTGCGTCATCGCTCGTACACCGCTCTGTTCGCTCCCAATGGCGCGAAACGGTGCGTTTGACATCTGCGTTTTAGAACGTCAACATTTCGTGGAGAAATACACAGAAGATGTAGGGTTTGGTTTTTCCTGCACTCTGTCAATGATCTCAGCACACCAGAACAATGGTATGTGCAGGTTCAGAATTGGAAACGTTTTCCTTTATTAATTTCATTAGCCAGACTGATCCCACTTCTCCTAATAGTTAGGGTGGGTTTAAATTCTTTAAATCAGGGGTCTTCAACAGGGGGTCCGGGAACCCTAGGGGGTCCTCAGAGTTACTACCCAGGGGCCGCCAAATCTTTGTGTGGTATATATTTTTTTTTACATTAACCACTTGAACCCTAGCATCCCTTTTCTGAGGGTAACTGTAGCCAAAAATAGAAGATCTACAAGCTCACAACCCTCGCACTGCGAGGCGTTGTTAGCTTGTAGATCGGCTATTTTTGGCAAAAAGGTTTGGTGTAGAGGGGGAAAAAAGAGCAGACCAAGTTAAAAAAAAAGTTTAATCTGAAACACAATTTTATACAATATAGAGGGGGTCCCTGCTTCATCTCTCTCTCTCGGCGAGGGGGTCCTTGGCCTGAAAACATTGAAGACCTCTGCTTTATATGCAGAGGACAAATTTCAAGTACGCGCAACCTCTTCAAGCGGTGTCGTTCTCATTAGGGTTTGACTAATCTCTCAAGATAAATAATTAGTTTAAATTATTTTCGTTCCCAGATTGGTGTTCGACTAACGGATACTCCCTGAGTGTCTGAAATGGACTTTTGCAAAGAAAGCGGAGAGGACCGTGTTGTTGTTGCATTACTGCTCACTCATAGATCCATCTGTTCGCACCTTGCAACAATGGAATGTGTCACCAGCAGCAAATGTGCCGTGATGGCGCAGAAGTGTCTGTCTAATCCCGGTGCGAGAGATAGTGCTTCCCGACATGAAAGCACTTCGCCGAGCGCCAAAGCTGCCACCGCTTATTTGTGGCTTAGAGCAGATTTTTTTAACGAGCATTGTTTGTACTCGACTCGAGAGATGGATGAGCGATTCACGCTCGAGGCAAGGGTGACACGCTGGCAATAAGGATGCCTTGCTTGCTCCTGTGTGGCAGTGGATTCCCTTTTCTTTTGAACGTGTCAAGAAGTGGTAGTCGTTTCCCAGAAATTTGAAACGGGACAACTGATATGGTAGTGGGTTATTTTTAACCCATTAAGACCGGGAACGCGTCTTGTGTCATTGTTAGGTTTCTTTGGGCTATTCAAAAATAGCAGATCTTGCGCTATGAGTTTGTGCATCTGCTATTTTTTGAAAAATCTTGAACATTTGTAACTCAAATCTGGAGATCCCTGGAACAAAATATTTTACAAATGTTCACGATTTTTTCAAAAATACCAGATCTACAAGCTCATATCGCGCGGCACTCGGTGCCAAAGAAATCTAAAATGACACAGATACTTTCCCGGTCTTACTGGGTTAAAAGAAATATTTTCCACGCCGATGGTGTATTTGGCGGTGCCAACGCATACGAATCAAACACACAGACGACAGGGGGGGGGGGGGGAGGTAAACAGATATACTGTATGGTTATTCACCACTCCGATATTAAACCACCCGATCCAAACCAGAAACATCTTTGCCTGGGGGGCAAAACTCTGTTGGCACGCGTATCGGGGTTTGTGTGGTGGATAACCTTGCCACAGATCTGGCAACCCATCTGGCATGGCTGGCGGTGATTAGTGCAGACAGGGGGGCAGATGGTGCGACGGTGCAAGGCTAGGGTCTTTGTTGTTTTGGGGGGTGGGGGTATAATCCACACATTCCATGGGAGGGCTGGCTAAGCTAAGGCTAAAGCTGTTGTTTATTAACCCGCTTGTGTCACTCCTGCCTACCTATGCACAGTAGCTCGCACAAATCATTTATTTAACCACTTTTAACCCCGGTGTCCCTATTTTGGGAATAATATGACTGTAGGCAGATATTATCCCAAAAAATCTCAACATTCTTCTTTGTATTTATTTATTTATTTTAGAATATCTTTCAAAGATTTTCCACTTTTTTCAAAAACAGATCTACAAGCTCACACCACATTGCGTGGCTGTAGATCGTCTATTTTAGGGCAGCCAAAGTAAACAATGGGGTTAAAGCACTTGAACCCTATTGCGTCTCTATTCTGGGCATTTCATGATACGGTAGGCGGATATTCAGGGAAAAATAGTGGGCTTACAAGCTCACTTGAGCTTGTAAATTCTGCTATTCTTGGCAAAGAGAATTGGTGTAGAGGGAAAGAAATAAAAAGGAGGGGGCCACGGGCCAAGGATAGGCCCCTTTCAACCAAGTATGTAGGGTTTAAGTGGTTAAATAAATGAAGCATTTATCACCAAAACCCTACTGTACAGTGCGCTGTTGGAGTGTAGTGGGAATTATGTATGGTGAAGCTGAGTGGGATATAGTGAACAGCCCCCACTCGGCAAGGCTGATCCCTGAAGCTTTGTGAAGCTTGACAACTAATGATTCATGATGGGGCTTGCTTTCGCCGGCCTATCAGACTGTGATGACAGAGATTGCACGGCGTTGTGACACTTTCTGTAACGGGACCGGCCTGCGAAGGTCAAGGAGCTACTGTACGGATTCAAAGCGGGCACGATTTCCTTTTGAGGTGCAATCGTTGTTGCATGATGAAGGCAAACTTGACATTAGACTATAGCAGTGGTTCTCCGAGTGGCGCCTTAGAGGTCCTTCTTTAAGCCATTAAGACTGGGAACGCATCTGTGTCATTTTAAGATTTCTTTGGCTATTCAAAAAACAGCAGATCTACAAGCTCATAGCACATAGCGATCTGCTATTTTTGAAGAATCTTGAAACTTTGTGCAAATCTTTGAATATTTTTAAGCAAACATTTGTTACTCAAATCTTTGCTTCTGGGGGGGTCCCTGGAACAAAATATTTTGAGACATTACATTTTTTTAATTTTAATTTAATTTATATTTATATTTTCAAAAAACTTTTAGGATTTAGAAAACATTTTTAGAATCGGCCTCAGGTCTTAATGGGTCAACCCAATATACGTTGGCTATTTTCCCCAAAAAATCTTGTATGGGCCACAAGATATTTTCAGAATGGGGTCTACGGCTAAATTCATAAAAATCTGGGTGTTCCCTACATGACAAAAAAAAAACTAGTTTGAGAACCCCCAAGGAACGTTGTTTGTGTTGTGTCGGCTGCGAGAGAGCACCGAACAGGAGAGGAAGAAGGAATCCTTCCTGAGCAACAAGGAAGGAAGTGGGGTCGGAGGCAGGGGTCAAGTCGCGGGAGGGAGCGCGAGGAGGTCCTATTCTTGGAATGCATTCAGGCTGTGGGGCGCGCTGTCACTCATTAAAACACACG
>NC_137621.1:49034108-49051608 GCF_963280865.1 Gymnoscopelus braueri | reverse complement strand
TTCTTTGGCTATTTTAGAAAAATCTTGAAAATGTGTGCAAATATTTTATTATCATTTGTAACTGAAATCTTTGCTTCTTGGGGTCCCTGGAACTAAATATTTTACGAATGCGCGCTTTGAAAAATATATATTCCAAGATTTGCACAAAATGTTCACGATTTTTCAAAAATAGCAGATCTACAAGCTCATAGCGCTGCACTCTGAGCTATGAGCTTGTAGATCGGCCATTTTCAGCATGCAACCAAGTGTAAAATCAGCCATTACGACGCCATCAAGGCACCGCCAAAATACATTTTAGTCGACTAAATCAACTGTAGATTTAGTCGACTATAATCTTATGATATTTAGTCGTCTAAAACTAGACAAAAACTAAAACATTTCAGATGACTAAAATATGACTAAAACTAAATGGAATTGTATTCAAAAGACTATGACTGAAACTAAATCAAAATTTGCTGTCAAAATCAACACTGGACTCAAGTTATGGTTCAAATCAAAACGGCAGTGCTCACATGAATAGATCATTCATGGTTTATGCATCCGGTCAGTCCGAAGTTATTTAATTTTTTTCCGGAAATAGCAGATCTACAAGTTGATGCGACGAGCTTGTAGATCTGAAATTTCCGAATGTATATCCGAACTCTTAAGTATAAAATAGGGTTAAAGTGGTTAAACTGCATGCCCCCTGGGACCCCCTCAAGGACCCCTGGGTGTCCCCGGACCCCACTTTGCAGAACCCACTAGCACTACTGTACAGATTGGAAACGGGCAACATTTCCTCCGGAGGTGCAATCGTTGCATGAGGAAAAGCAAGCGTGACGTGAGACCATAGAGAGCGGCTGGAATACGCTCTGTGGTGATCAGACACGTTTGACACGTGAGATTTCACAATGAAATGGTAGCGGAAGTCAATAAAGGCTCGATTACACGTCAGTGTTCGCCGGTAGACAACTCGGTTTCAATTCAACACATTGAGATGGAGATTAATTTCCACCGAGGGTGACGAGCAGTGGTGTAAAGTACATTTACAAGTACAGTACATAGGTACAATTTTTTGGTATGTTTTTTAGGTATACTTTGCGGTAGTATTTCCAATTTTCAGTACTTTTACTTCTACTCCATTACATCTCAGCGGAAAATATTGTACTTTTTACTCCACTACAATCATTTAGTTACTTTGTAGATTTTGATTATTATTTCAAAAAAATACATTAACCACTTCAGCCCTATATAGTTTTCGGGCCATTTGAAAATAGCCGATCTACAAGCTCATAATGCGTCGCGATGCGATGCATTGTGAGCTTTTTATACATTTTGAAAACATTCTGCATAATGAATACTTACTATACTTTTGGTAGTACATTTTGATACCAATACTTTTGTACTGTTACTCAAGTAAATTTTGAATTCTGGACTTTTACTTGTAAAAGAGTATTTCTACATGGCAGTATTGATACTTTTACTTAAGTAAAAAATGTGAGTACATTTTCCACCACTGGTGACGAGTGCCATGTAGTGTCACTATAGCTGCTCCGTGACGGGAAGCAGGTGAAGCGACGACAGACGCACTGACTCACCCCAGACGGACTGTGTACACAAACACACACACGCGTGTACACACAGACACACACAGATCGGTTCACAAACCCAACACGCACGCTTAGACACACACGCACACACACACGCACACACACACACACGCACACACATGCTGGTATTACTGTACTTGTGAAGTTGTGAGGACTCAATTTTTTTTGTTGCATGCCGGTGCCGTTCACCAAAAATTGCAGATCTATACGCTCACAGCGCGTCACGTGGCAATGCGCTGTGAGCTTGTAGATCTGCTATTTTCAGTGGGAGACACTGTCTTTATTATGTATAAATAAGGCATAACTCCAACCTCAACCCCTAAAACCTAACCTCTGAATACCTCATTCTGACCCTAACAACCTGAATCTATTCCCAATTATGCATAACTCTAAAAAATATTTATTTTTTTAACTGTAAAGCAACCATTTCTCTTGTTGTGAGGACCAGGAAAATTGTCCTCACAATATCTGTTTCTCGAATCCTACTGTAGTTGTGTGAGGACATTTGGCCCTCACAAGTATATTCATATGAGTACACACACACACAGACACACACAGACAGACACACACACATGTTACAAATGTTTGCTTTAAAAATATATATATTCAAAGATTTGCATTTTTTTTTCTTCATAAATAGCAGATCTACAGTACAAGTTCATTGCACAGATGCGTTCCCGGTTTGAATGCGTTAAAGTACATTTTGATACCAATACTTTTATGTTTTTACTCAAGTAATTGTTTTTATTTCTACATTGATACTCTTACTTGAGTAAAACATGTGAGTACTTTTTCTACCACTGACGCACGCACGCACGCACGCACGCACGCACGCACGCACGCACGCACGCACGCACGCACGCACGCACGCACGCACGCACGCACAAACACACACACACACACACACACACACACACACACACACACACACAAACATACACACACACACACACACACACACACACACACACACACACACACACACACACACACACACACACACACACACACACACACACACACACATCCACCCACCCACCGACCGACAGACAGACAGACAGGGGGTTCTCAATATAAGCTGTTTGTCTTGGCTGGCGTAACATTGGAACAGTGGGAGCTGCCATACACACAGTAAACGCGGGGCCCGCCACCCCCCCACCCCCCCTTTGGCGGTGGTGCGGAGGTTCCACCTGTCCTAGCGGATTACCATGATCTCAACATTCAACAGCGCGTCCGCCCAGAGAAAAGAAAAGCATGGCTGTGTTTGTCTTTGATGTGATGGGATTAGGGGGGGGGAGGTGGTCGCACTTATATACCGAGGGTCCTCATGCACGGAGATTACAGCACCAGAGGTGGTAAACATGGTACCTTGTCATGCTTTTTCACTGGGGATGCGTGCGGGCGCGGTGGGTTTAAGTCGTTCAGTCCGGGAACGCATCTCTGACGATTTCTTTAATTTCTGCGGCTACTCAAAAATAGCAGATCTGCAAGCTCATAGCGCGGCACCGAGTGCCGCGCTATGAGCTTGTAGATCTGCTATTTTTGAAAAATCAAGAACATTTGTGCAAATCTTTGAATATATTGAATTTTTTTTTTTTGAAGCGAACATTTGTAACTCAAATCTTTGCTTCTGGGGGGTCCCTGGAACTAAATATTTTACAAATGTTCACTTTAAAAATATATATATTCAAAGATTTGCACACATTTTCACGACTTTAAAAAAATTGCAGATCTACAAGCTCATAGCTATGAGCCTCTAGATCTGCAATTTTTTTATTGCCAAAAAAATCTAAAAATGATACAGATGCGTTCCTGGTCTTAATGGGTTAACCCATTCAGTCCGGGTACGCATCTACGAATGTCTTCTAAATCAGAATGTCTTCTAAACAGTCTTCTGAGAACCGTATGTTTCTATAATCAGTGGTGCTCAAACTTTTTCATGTCAAGGACCACCCAAAATGATATGTATTTGGTCGCGGACCCTCATCTCAAAACATTTTGTTCCAGGGACTCACCAGAAGCAAAGATTTGAGTTAAAACGTTCGCTTTAAAAATAGCAGATCTACAAGCTCATTGCACTTGCTCATTGTAGAGCGCGGCACTCGGTGCCGTGCTATGAGCTTGTAGATCTGCTATTTTTGAATAGCCAAAGTATAAAATAATGGTTGTAGCTAAAATCTAAAATGACACAGATGCGTTCGTGGATTGAATGTGTTAAATCTCCCTACACTGTCAAATCCCTCAGTGCTCAATTAACGGGGGTGTAAGTCATATGTTTTTGTCGAAAAAAGAAGACGTATTTGTTCAAAAAGATAATGGGGCATCAATCCCCCTATAGGCCAGTGGTTCTCAGACCTTCTCATGTCAAGGACCCCCAAATTATATACGTATGTTGCTGCGGACCCCCGCAAATGAAAACGTTTTGTGCCAGGGACCCCCTGGAGAGAAGATTTGTGTTGAAATAAATTAAAAATGATTTAAAATGTTCCAATACCTACAAGATTCTTCTTTTAAATGTTCAGAAATAGCAGATATACAAGCTTGCGTGCCGCGCCGTGAGCTTGTATATCTGTTATTCTTTAATAGCCAACGCATAAAATATGGATAACGTGGTTCAAATGATTGGGATGCCGTATTAGCAAATTCAGCTGGGGACCCCCTAGATTCTCCTAGAACCTCCCCCACCCAAGGACCCCTGGGGGTCCCTGGACCCCACTTTGAGAACCACTGCTATATAGGCTGATTTTGTTGTTTGTTTCACACAAGCATTATTTTACACTTTGGCTATTCAAAAATAGCAGATCTACAAGCTCATAGCGCGGCACCGAGTGCCGCGCTATGAGCTTGTAGATCTGCTATTTTTGAGAAATCGTGAACATTTGGGCAAATCTTTGAACGTATACTTTTTTCAAGCGAACATTTGTAACTCAAATCTTTGCTTCTGGGGGGTCCCTGGAACAAAATATTTTGAGATGGGGGTCTGCGGCCAAATGCACATAATTTTGGGGGTCCTTGACATGAAAAAGTTTCAGAACCACTGATGTAGCAACAAAAAAACTGTTAGGATTTAGAAGACATTTGTAGAATCGGCCTCAGGTCTTAATGCGTTAAAGGGGGTGTAAATGATACGTGTTTGTAAAGAGAAAAGGTTTTTGTTAAACAAAAGTAATGGGGCAGGGTTGCCAACCCGACCCTTGAAATAAGGAATGGTCCTTTATTTTGAAACTAAAAGACGTGATCCCTTTTATGAACTGATGAAGGAGACTTAGTTCCTTATTTTTTGGGAATCAATCAATGACACACATCTTACAAGTTAAAACAGCTCATATACTATAATACAGGTTGTAACCACTTAAAGGGATAGTTCACCCACAAAATGACTTGCTTTTTATTGATTAGTCACCCCATGGAGACTTGAATTCATGGATATTTTTTAGTTTTTGTCTCATTCCTAAGCCAATAATTTGATGACCAGCGGACCGGTAGGCAGCGGTTCCGGTAGGAGACACAAAGGAGACTCTGTGTGTCTCCTACCGGTACCGCTGCCAGTCATCAAATTATTGGCTTAGGCATGCGACAAAAACTAAATCATGTTTTTGGGTGAACTATCCCTTTAAGCCCACTTGGACCCGAGTTGTCTCTCTACTTGGACCGCTTGTTTCTGTCTACAACAAATCTCTTTGCCAAAAATAGCCGATCTACAAGCTCACAACGCGTCACGTTGTGATGCGTTGTGAGCTTGTGGATCGGCTATTTCCCCCCCCAGAATATGGATACTGGGGTTCAAGTGGTTAATATAATATACAAAAACTGTACATAATTATACAGTTAGAGAGTGATTTTAGATGAGACTTTTTTTGGCCATCCCTTATTTTTCGTAGAAATAAGGGACCCCTGGCCGGGTTGAATTTCAGGTACTGTAGTTCAGTGGTTCTCAAACCTTTTCATGTCAAGGACCCCCAAAAGGATATGTATTTGGCCGCGGACCCCCATTTCAAAATATGTTGTTCCAGGGACCCCCCAGAAGCAAACATTTGAGTTACAAATGTTTGCTTTAAAAAATGCATATTCAACATTTTTCAAAAATAGCAGATCTACAAGCTCATAGCGTGGCACCGAGTGCCGCGCTATGAGCTTGTAGATCGGCTATTTTTTAACAGCCAAAGAAATGTAATAATGACACGGATGCGTTGTTCTCGGTCTTAATGGGTTAAAAACTACAGCAGATAAAACATGTGGCAGGATAGTTTAAGCAACGCAGCTGTCGCTAATAAAATTCATAATGGGTGTGATAGATGTAGGCGTGCCCAGAGCCATGGTGTTCCTGTGAGCAAGCAAAGTAGTGGTAGAAGAAGTACTAAAATGATTTACTTAAGAAAAGCCTGGACATGTTCTCACACCACTGTCGTAGTTAGCCTTAATTTGAAAATAAACTACAAAATAATTCCTAGGATTTCATCCCACTTTAAAGCTCATATTCTGATGATCATTCATTGCTACAGTGTTTGTTACAGTAACGTGGGTCTCCCCATCTCTCCAGCTATTTAATAAATTGAAAATATATTTTCAGGTCAGGATAATCATTTAATTCAATCAGGAGAGAGAACCCCTCAAAGATGATGTATCAGCTTCAATGCTATAATGTTTCAGTTCCAATTTGTCTCCTTTTTTTTTTTTAATCACTTCCATTTTCACTTGTGTATCCTGTATGAGATCTTTCTCCAGATTGGATAAAATATTTATTTATCAAAAAATATCACTTAGATACGCTTTAGCTCTGAGTATACTAATGAATAGACCCTTACAGGTACATTTGGTTACATTTGTATACTCAGAGTTACAATTTGATACATTTACACTGAAGATAATACTATATCATCTTCTCTATACTACTTCCTGGATGAATGTTACAGGCTCTGCAGTTCCTGGGATAGCAATCATTGATTTGACTTCATTTTCTGTACTGTTTACTACGCTTTTCTTTTGCTTACGATGGCCACGTAACATTCACACAGGAGCCTTGGGCCTTTCTTTATGGTTGATGTGCAACAGGTCCTGTGCAGTGCATTAACCCTCTAAGACCGGGAACGCATCTGTATCATATTTAAGATTCCTTTGGCTATTTTTAAGAAATCGTGTTTTTTTTTTTGCAAACATTTGAATATATATATATTTTAAAGCGTTTTTTTTTACTCAAATCTGTGCTTCTGGGGGTCCTTGGAACAACATCTTTTGAGATGGGGGTCTGCGGCCAAATACATATAATTTTGGGGGTCGTTGACATGAAAAAGTATTGAGAACCGCTGATATAATAGCAACATACGTAAAAAAAAAAAAAAAAACTATTAGGATTTAGAAGACATTTGTAGAATCCCCTTTTTATACATTCAAAGATTTTGGAAGCTCATAGCTTCATAGCTGGAAGCTCATATCGCGGCACTCGGTGCCGCGATATGAGCTTGCAGATCTGCTATTTTTCAATAGCCCAAATAAATCAAGAAATTACACAGATGCGTTCCCGGTCTTAATGGGTTAACAGTTGCTTCAAGAACCTACGATAAATGAAGTGTAAAAAAAGTTCTAGCTATTTTTCTAAAGCTTTGTAAAAGAAACAAAGAAAAAATGAATTTCTATCATAACCATTGATGTGTGAGTTTGATGCGTGTGGCACATCATTCGGGGTTTTGGTCCAATACAGAGGAAGCCGTTTGCGATTGTGTCTCATTTCCCATAGTGCTTAGGGAAGCAGCACAAATAGTTTCCAGTAGCACAGAAGTGTCTGCCGTATGTGGTAATTGCTCTGAAGTGAGCTATGCCGAGCTCATTCTTAGTTGACACCAACTGGTTGTTATTGTGGCTCTTTGGGGCTCCTGCTAATTAGCCTCATCATGTCCAATTAGCACTTTTGAAGCCGCACAGACACCAATATGTGCATATTCAAGCATGCAGTTGTCACAGGATAGCGATAATAATTTAGCAGCGTTTTACCCGCCGTACCGTTGCATATTTGATACTCAGCTTGTGAGGGGAGACATGAAAGCCAAATTTGTCCTGGCATGGTTATTATATTCCCTTTTTGTCTTGTGGTGGTAAGCAGAGCTAGACGATGATTTACTAACGATGATCGTGAGTGAATTTGGCATCGGGGATGTACAAAGAAAGCACCACATACTGCAGCGAGTTCACGTTGTATCTGGCTGGCTGTTTCTAATTCCTATTCTGATTCGGTATTCCTGCTTGCTTGTTTGATTTGGACGACTTCCCAGTGCGGTGAACTCCACTTCCCCCCCTGCAGCAGCATTCCCACCAGGAGTGCGCCGTGCGTGTAACTCACATAAGGGCCCCATCCTTCGCGTTTCGCGTGTATACGTGACACGGCTACTTTCCCCCTGAAACCCGACGAGCATGCCTGATCCAGTTTGTACTCGCCAGCGAGCGGGCCCCGGGGCTAAAGGTGATGTCAACCGGCCTTCCAGCTGAAAAACGGGGGGTGGGGGGGGGGAGGTGTCAGGAAACATTCGTGGCCAGGAGTGAAGCTTGGTCTCTGGGGGGTGGGAGGGGAAGGAGAAAAAAAAATCCCTTCCTCTCCCCTCCCTCCCCCCCAACCCCTTGTAACGACAGGGACAGGTGAAATTAAATCCATCGAAGTGAGAACACCGGAGCAGCACTTTGGGACTGGCTCCATCAATGAGTTCCTGTGGTATTAAGGTCAATGGCGTCATCCCAATCGAGTTTCCTGTGTTGAGAAGAGGCAGAGGAGATATGAGGAGAGTGAGGGATATAGGATGCCACCGACTAACAGTTATGTGCCTTTTTTTTGGAAACAGAAGAGTAGCCTGGGAAAGTGGTATCCAGGACAAGCCCTGAGTCAGATTATGGATGAGGTCAACAATCTGAGTCAGTGGAGACATTCTTGCCCCCCGTTTCTTCCGCACGCCACCCTCGTATGCACGACATCGCGTCACGCCTTCGCCTTTGTGTGCTAAGCCTGAGTTATATTTAGTGACATGCACCGAAAATAGCCGATCAACAAGTTCACAACGGGTTGCAGCTTGACGTGTAGATCGGCTACTTTTGGTGTTCAACACCCATGCCTACAAAAACAGGTTCAATCATTGCTGATTGTCTCTCGTTTGTAAATCCATCCCAATCAAGGTGGCTGTTTGAGTCACAATGTCATTTTGGATGTATTCACAGTATTGCATTTCCTCCGTAAAAAAAAAAAACGGGGCTATTTTAACCACGTCAATTTCCCTTCACGGAAACCTTGGAGGTGTCGGTCGGCCCACGTGTGCTTTCATTTTCACACCCATGCTATGTTGCTCTGCAAAGGATAGTGCTCACATCAAATAAACCTCCATCGAACATTCCTGCCTTTATGAGTCATTTAGCAGCAGAGTGACATCACACCGTACACAGAGTACAAACAGAGACGCAACTTCCATTGCCCGTCTTTTGTGACGCGCCACCATATTTGATGTGTGTAATGGTCATATGTCATAAAAATGTGTCCGTCAGACTTGCATAGTCAAACATGAACCGAAATAATATACTGTACTTTATCTGTTTCTTGAGTAAAATGTAATAAGAAACTTGATAGTATGATCCACCCAAAGATTTGAAATAAAAAATGTGACAGGTACTGTCACGAAACAGTGTTTTGTATTAAACACAAGATGGTGCCGTCATACATTTATATGAACGCCACTGTTAACAAAATCTCTGTTCTTTACTCTGTCGTCCTAATAATTACTCATTTATTGCACCGTTTCACTGTGACATTTTGTACCCAAGTTTGAACTGCTTAAATATATCTTCAATTTGATTTACTCCATTTCAGGCTTGGAAACATCTAGTTCCCTTTTCTGTAATACATCAGTTGCCACTGTTTCTCTTGAACTGTGGCCGGAAAACCAAAAATGTGCAGGAGGAGAAGCAGCACATGAATCGTAAAAACCCACAAGAATTTGGGGTATTCTTTGATAAGAAATACCTCTGCCACAGCAGACTGGAGAAAAAGAAAAAGATGAAACGTGTAGCATAATGTGAAGTTAAAAATTAACCTGCACCTTTGATGTGTCAGACTTATGATGGTGGTGCCGGGGGTGAACATGTTTGCACTTTCAGTTGCACCGCTTCAGAGCAACACTTTAAACAGCAGTGTTTGCAAACAAGTACCAATGCACCTGAGAGCATAGACAAACTGGTGAGGTTGAGCATGTGCTTTCAAATTACTATCACAATATTGACGTATTAACATGTATAATAACTTATACACGTATAATGACTTAATTATAAATATATTGTTTTAAAAATACGTCCTAACTTTACTCTCAACAACACAGCTAAAGGTAGTTATAGTTATAAGTATATCATTATTATTATCTTGGACCAATTTTGTAATTATAGAAAGAAATTGTCTAAAATTCAAAAATGTAAAAGATACTAAAAAAGCAGATCTACTATAGCTCACAACACGTTGCTTTGCTTAAGTGACAATATACTCCGTTAGCACAGTTTGACAAAATGCAGGCCAAGGATATGTCTTGTAATAGTGGGAGGTCACCTCACCGCATTCTGTGAACAGACTGAACATCAGCCAAATGCTCCAGTTTTTGAAGGGGGACAGGAAAAATAGTGTCACAGTGCTGAAACATGATCATGCTATTGGAATAGATTTATCCTGAGTACTGCCACAACGTGTTGAGGTCACTGCTTTTCTAATCTACTCACATGCAAATTTGTAGGAATGCTGCATGCGCGTTACGTCGATACTCAGTGCACGTCTTTGCAAAATGCTTTCGAAACCTTCTCAAAGATAATTTACATCAAGTAAGTACTGTACTTAAGTAAAATTTTGAGGTATTAGTACTTTACTTGAGTATTTCCAATTTCCAATACTTTTACTTCTACTCCACTACATCTCGGATCCAAATATTGTACTTAACTCCAATACATTTATTTGAAAACTTGAGTTACTAGTTACTTTGCAGATATACATTATTATATTATAAAACATACTTTAACCACTTTAGCCATATTTTATACCAAGGCTATTTGAAAATAGCAGATCTACAAGCTCACAACGCGTCGCATCGGCTTCATCCAGTTGAACAGGTCGTGCGTGGACACCGGCGCAGATGGTGTAATAACACTCCAAACATTGTTGTAAGAGGAACAGTTAAAGGAGAATTTTGGAGGTTAGATCACATATTTTATTAGCTTTTTTTTTTTTTTTTTTTTTTTCAGATCTGATGTTCATAGTGACAGAACACTGTCCAAAAAAAAATAACAGAAGTCTCGCTAGACGAGATTGAAATCTCTAGATTTCAGTCTCATCTAGTGAGACTTAGTTTTTTTGGTTGCATAGTGTTCTGTCACTATGAACATCAGATCTCAAAAAAAAAAAAAAAAAAAAGCTATTAAAATATGTGATCTAACCTAAGGCCTATCCACGCACCTTTTAAGCTGTGGCGGACCAGGGGTGGAGTTATGAAATTTTTCTACTGTACCATTCATCCTAAGATATCATAACATCATAGAAAAGGTAATAAAACTTTTGTCCAAAATTCTCCTTTAAGGTTTCATGTGAAAGTGTTTCCTTTAAACAAGTAATTTTTTCCCCGTTTGCAGAGCTCTAAATCTGCAGCCTTGGGCAGTACTTTAAAGGAGAGAATGTGATGGAGAGTGTCTAGGATTTAATCTGCCATTTTGCTGACTGCTTAGAGTTGAAGACAACTGGGGAGTGAGGTTATCTGGTGTTATTTTGTCTTGCTTGATTGGCAGGGATTTGAAGTCTGTATCTATTTGCTTTACTCTGTGGAAAAGCATGTGGTTCATACTTCTTTGTATTTTGGAGGGGTGTTATAATGGTAGATAATAGAGGCCTAGTGGTGGAAAGTAACTAAGTACATGTACTCAAGTACAATTTTGAGGTATTTGTACTTCACTTGAGTATTTCCAATTTTCAGTACTTTTACTTCTACTCCATTACATCTCTGAAGCAAATATTGTACTTTTACTCCACTACAATTATTTGAAAACTTTAGTTACTAGTTACTTTGTAGATTTTGATTGTTATTACGAAACATGCATTACCCACTTTAGCCCTATATACATTTATGATCTACAAGCTCACAATGCGTCGCGATGCGACGCATTGTGAGCTTGTAGATCTGCTATTTTCAAAAGATTTTAATACATTTGAAAACTTGTGAAATGGGCATAATTCTGCATAATGAGTACTTTTGCTTTTGTACTTTAAGTATATTTTGATACCAATACTTTTGTACTTTTACTCAAGTAAATTTTGATTACCGGACTTTTACCTGTAACAGAGTATTTCTATATTGCAGTATTGATACTTTTACTTAAGTAAAAAATGTGAGTACTTTTTCCACCACTGCCTAGGAGTGACACTGGAAGAGATCACTGACACAATTAAGGACACCATGTACCAGTAGGTTTGGAAACAGGTGTTCTCACCACAATGCGTTAATATGTATCAAACTGAACCAAGAGACCAGGTTAAAAGCACTGACATTTGACTTATCCTGGACTTTTTAAATTTATCTTATGTACCTGGACTTTTCCTTCTTTGTTTCTTCTCTTTTCTTTTGTGGGGTGGTGGTGGGGGAACTGGGGTCTTCCAATACATGGATTGAGCAGACTTTGCTCCGTCTCAATCCGTGCAAATAGTGCTTTTTTTCTTCTCTACTTTCAATTTTTCGGTTGTAAAAAATGATCCACTTGTTACATCTGCGACCACATAGGTAAATAAGAACGAGTTAAGAAAGACACGTAATTGCATTCTGGGGGCAAACATTCGTTGTGACTATTTTCGGCGAAAAGATTTGGTGTAGATGGAAAAAAGGAAGGCGTCTAGTATAGACCCTTTGGGGACTGCGGTCTTCCTGGCTGAAATTCTACTGCCTCCTGACACTTTCAGTTAGACTAATATTACTGCCATTTGGTGGCTACTTTCGCATCGAACATAACTGAACTCAAACGAGTTTGGTCTTTTCAAGTCACTTTTCTCCACTCGGGGGCCATGAATGTAATTTCCAAGTCCAGAAAGAGACTCAAAGCATGCTGAGGCGGTGCGGCTCCTGTCATCGCTTCCTCTGCAGACGCTTTTGTTAAATGAACGCGCCGCTGCAGCAGTTGCATCCATCCAGCTCGTCAAAGTCGGACCAGGAATGCGTGCGATGAGCAGTGGCTGTGTACACTCATCACTTATTTCTAGCCTGCATGCGCTGAGTTGCTCTGCAGTACGGCTGCCTGTCAACTCGCTTTAAACTCTGTGTGTGTGTGAGAGAGAGAGAGAGAGAGAGAGAGAGAGAGAGAGAGAGAGAGAGAGAGAGAGAGAGAGAGAGAGAGAGAGAGAGCACGTGTATATGTATGTGTGTGAGTCACCTTCTCGATGGGGAAGCTTTGTGGGAAGCCAATGATTCACATTCTGAGGAACTCGGCCTTGTTTGGCTTCAGTCTCCCATGAGCGTCCTGAAAACACCCAGAAAACAGCCCCACGAATCAAATCCGAGCCGCTCTCCTCCTGCCAAGAGGCTCCGGCTCAGACCAAAGCTTGTTTTCAGATTAGCTTAAACTGCTCCGCGGTGGGTCGGGGCGGGCGGCCCGCCGGTGGTCCGACTTATGTCATCGCGTCCGCTCCTGCCCCGCCGCGGAGCCCGTTGCGTTTGATTCGACGGGGCTCGGCCCCGCGCGCGGAGCAGACACCTCTCAGGTATGCATGCCAGCATGCAAGCGTTGCTCTCGATTACAGTTTATATGGGCTGGTGAAGCCTCAAGTCTGGAGAGCACTCCCCTGTGGTGGCTCAGTCTGGTAATGTGTGCACGATGCACTCAGCATGTTTTCACCTTGTACTGTACGTGTCCTGTATGCTTGTAGTCACTTCTCATGTCCCCCGCGCACTTAACCACGGAGCCTTCTACCCACCCACTTGATATGTGCCTGGCATGGACGCCACTAGGGTTAGATGGGTATCTTACTCACGCCTACTACCCCTAACGGGGCATAGGCCGTCAACTGGGACGGGATCGGTATCAGCAATATTATGCAGCCGATTTATGTGTCCTGATTTTTTACCGCTTTGAACCTGTCATTATAGGCAAAAGTTTTCAACTAGATTGGCTGTCTTTGAAAGGTTGTTGATAGAGCTTAAGTGGTATATATATAATAATATAATTTGCTAATGAGTTTTTTCAAATTGATAAGAAAATGTTGCACTTATGTACAAAATCTCTGTCAAAACATCGGTAATCGTTGGTCTAGCACTCTCCAAAATCGAACCCAAATATCTGGCATCTATCGGGCTCTAGACTCAACAAATGAAATACTTTTTCTCGCGCTGTCATCGCGGCTGCTCTAGATCAGCTCATCTCTCCATGCCCGCTTTCTTGCCACTCTTCCACTGGCACATCGACTGTCAACAATGATTTTAATCTCCATTGTGCGATACGTGGCCCTGCACAGATAAACAAGGGGAATTACAGCAGGCTGGTGTGTGTCAAAACAAGGCAAGCTCTTCCCATCTCTCCCCGCACGGATCATACAGATTCATTCTAACAAAACCAAACGCCGTTAGAGATCATCTCGCGCTGGGAAATCCGTGGTGGGGAAGGGGGGGGGGGGGTTTTAAGAGTGAGGGAGGTGCCGAGGTGTTTCCACGAATCTAGTTTGTGTTGGGGAGCTCAACGTCTTAGGAGCGGCTTAGAGTCGGCACTTAGAGTTGACAAGGAGCGCCGAGGACGGTCGGTGCATGCAGATATTGGTCGGTAACTTTGTGATGACCCAGCGAAACCTCGCGGCATTGTTTTGCATACATTATTTTCAGGCCTTTGTGTGACTATCAAAAACATCGCATGATGCAGCTTTGACCACACGAACCATAGCGTCCCCGTTCTGTGCACCTCGTAATGGGATGAAAGTGTGGCGAAGAAAGGCAAACGTTTGCCGAAAACTAGTAGATTTAAAGAGATTTGGTGTTGAGGGGATAGAGGAGGGGGCCAAGTATAGACAACTGGGAGACCCCGGTCAACAAAGTACATAGGGTTTTCATAAACGGTTTTCACACACGTGTGTGTGTGCGTGTGCGTGTGCGTGTGCGTATGTTCGTGCGACCGTGCGTGCATGCATGAGTGCGTGCGTGCATGCCTCTCCAGCAGTGGTGTAAAGTAACTAAGTACATTTACTCAAGTACTGTACTTAAGTACAATTTTGAGGTACTTTAACTTTTCTGGAGTATTTCCAATTATCAGTACTTTTTCTTCTACTCCACTTGGCCTACATCTCAGAGGCAAATATTGTACTTTTACTCCACTACAGTTATTTGAAAACTTTAGTTACTAGTTACTTTGCAGATATAAATTATTACATTATAAAACATACATTAACCACTTTAGCCCTATTTTATACCTAGGCTATTTTCAAACATTTTAGTACTTTTACTTTTGGTACTTTTTGATACCAATACTTTTGTACTTTACTCAAGTGAATTTTGAATTCCGGACTTTTGCTTGTAACAGAGTACTTCTACATTGCTGTATTACTATTGATACTTTTATTTAAGTAACACATTTGAGTATTTTTTCCACCACTGCTCTCCAGTGAGGCTGAAAGGTGAAACATTGATGGGGGAGTGAGGGAGGTATGGCAGCCAAAGTAGCTAGGTCAGCTTCTCTGCATCCATAGATTGTAACTTAATCCCATAGTACACACACAGACACACACCACACACACACACACACACACACCAACACACACACACACACACACACACACACACACACACACACACACACACACACACACACACACACACACACACACACACACACACACACACACACACACACACACACACACACACACACACACAGAAAACGCTCTCACCCTTCTCTACACATCATGCCATTCCTCCTCATAAACGTCTTCTTAAAGAGCCCGGCTCTTCGCTCCAACCTCAAGCAGTCCATTTGGAAACCCATACCGCACCGTACCTAGTGTATGACTGACTGTATACGCCAAGTGGTGGAAAGTAACTAAGAACATTTACTTAAGTACCCTGCTTAAGTACAATTTTGAGGTATTTGTACTTTACTTTAGTATTTCCAATTTCCAATACGATTACTTCTACTCCACTACTGTACATCTCAGAAGCAAACATTGTACTTTTACTCCACTGCAATTATTTGAAAACTTTAGTTACTAGTTACTTTGCAGATATACATTTAAAAAAGAATCATGATATTATGAAACGTACATTAATCACTTTAGCCCTATTTTATACCTAGGCTATTTGAAAATAGCAGATCTAGCTTGTAGATCTGCCATTTTTAAATATTTTAGTATTTTTTACTTTTAGTACTTTAAGTACATTTTGATGGCAATACTTTTTTACTTTTACTGAAGTCAATTTAGAATTCTGGACTTTTACTTGTAACAGAGTATTTCTATATTGCAGTATTGGTACTTTTACCTAAGTAAAGAATTTGAGTACCACCACTGTATACGCCTTGCATCCGGACAGCTCCGCTTGCCCTTCAGACGTGTCTCCGGTGACCCCTGAGCGACACACTATCACTCCGTCTGGAGAGAGAGAGAGAGAGAGAGAGAGAGAGAGAGAGAGAGAGAGAGAGAGAGAGGGGGGGGGAGAGCGAGAGATATAGAGGGGGAGAGAGAGAGAGAGAGAGAGAGAGAGAGAGAGAGAGAGAGAGAGAGAGAGAGAGAGAGAGAGAGAGAGAGAGAGTGAGGGGGGGGAGAGAGAGAGAGATAGAGAGGGGGAGAGAGAGAGAGAGAGAGAGAGAGAGAGAGAGAGAGATAGAGAGGGGGAGAGAGAGAGAGAGAGAGAGAGAGAGAGAGAGAGAGAGAGAGAGAGAGAGGGAGAGGGGAGAGGGGGAGAGAGAGAGAGATAGAGAGGGGAGAGAGAAAGAGAAAGCATGTAGAGCATTGTATGCTATTAAAAGAAAATTCTACAAAATTGATATACCAGTTAGAATTTGGATAAAAATATTTGACAGTATAATTCAACCAATCGCCCTCTATGGCAGTGAAGTTTGGGGTCCACTCAGTCATCAGGACTACTCTAGATGGGACAAACATCCCACAGAGACCCTGCATGCAGAATTCTGTAGATCCATATTAAACATCCAAAGGAAAACCCCAACCAATGCATGCAGGGCAGAATTAGGCCGTTACCCATTAATTATCAACATTAGAAAAAGAACACTTACATTTTGGTTACATCTTAAATCAAGCCCCAAGACACCCTGAGATTCCAAGCCTTGCAAGCCCAGGAGAGGAAGCCTCAAAAGAGTCCCTTCTGTCAACTTGTCCTGAGACTTATTGATCACTTAACACCCAACAGTGTCCAACCTCAACCTCAGACCAGCACTGCTTTGCAGCCACTAATTAGAGTAAACCAAATTGATAAACTAACAAAAGATGCCTATCTGAAACATTGGACCAATCAAACCAAAACTCAACAGAAACTTAATTGCTATCTGGCACTAAAACATGAATATAAACTGAGATCAGCATACTTTAAGAAATTTGGGTTGTTAATTCCAAATTTTACAGAGCTAGATGACAATGACAAACAACACATTCTATTAGGAGAGGGACCTGCAGCACACTTGGCTGCACAATATGTGACTGCATGTCACAAACTGAGGGACATATAAGCAAACAACACTGAATGTGACTATTATCTTGACACTGCTATATCTTGACACACTCACACACAGTTCGATGATGTACATTTGGAATATTATGACAGTATTTGCATATTGTATTACCGTATATAAGTTCATGTTTTATTTGTGTATTTGATATTGTTTTCTGCTGTATTATTTTTTCAGTATTTACTGCACTTGATGCTTTGGCAATATTG
>NC_137621.1:48953520-49033908 GCF_963280865.1 Gymnoscopelus braueri | reverse complement strand
GTATTACCGTATATAAGTTCATGTTTTATTTGTGTATTTGATATTGTTTTCTGCTGTATTATTTTTTCTGTATTTACTGCACTTGATGCTTTGGCAATATTGTAATTGTTACATTCATGCCAATAAAGCGAATTGAATTGAATTGAAATTGAGAGAGAGAGAGAGAGAGAGAGAGAGAGAGAGAGAGAGATGAGAGAGAGAGAGAGAGAGAGAGAGAGAGAGAGAGGGGGAGAGAGAGAGAGAAGCAGCCATACTAGCCTGCATGTCTGAGGGACCTGGGAGGGGCTGCACGGGCCGGGGGACTTCTCGTTTTGCACTAAATCCAATTTCAGCCTGACAATGCCAAGATGAGTTACAGAGAGCGAACCGAACAAACACAGTTTCCCTATGACCTCAGACGACATATATCAGAGCTCAATGACCTGCCCTGGGAAGTGAGACCTCTTACCCCCCCCCCCCCCACACCCCCCACACACCATCGCCACCCACCACCATCGCCACCCGCCCCCCCCCTCCCCCACCCTCCAGAGCCACTAGAGAGAGACTCAACAAAGAGCTATTGTTGGAGGGTACTTACTGATGTCATACGGGCGTATTTCCGGCCCTGGGGGAACTCTGGGCCCCCTAGGGGGGACGGTGTCGGACGTCCCCGGCTCGCGCTCTACTCTCTCTCTCTCTCTCTAGGCTGCGGCGGGACCAGTACTGGAGAAGAAGTGCTCAGATTTCCTCTCTTAACTGAAGTCAAAGTTGCAATGCCCAGAGGTGGAAAAAGTACTCATTATTTTTGTACTTAGGTAAAAGTATCAATACCACAATGTAGAAATGCTTCGTTACAAGTAAAAGTCCAGAATTCAAAACTGTATTTCATTAAAAGTACAAAAGTATTGGTATCAAAATATACTCAAAGTACAAAAGTGAAAAGTACTCATTATGCATCAAAATACACTTAAAGTACCAAAGTAAAAGTAGGTAAAACTTTTCAGAATCTCAAACTTTTAACAAAAAATAGCAGCACTGCAAGCAAGCTCACAACACGTCGCGATGCGATTTGTTGTGAGCTTGCAGATCAGCTATTTTCGAAACAGATGCAGTATAAAAATCGGGGCTTTACTGAAGTATACTGAAAAAAATACCATGATATTTGATTCAAGAACAGTACTTGGGTAAATGTACATAGTTACTTTCCCCCACTGGTGCTCACTGATGTCATAGGGGCATATATCCGGCCCTGGGTGGGGGGGGGGGGGGGGGGGGGGGGGGCTCTCGAGGGACGCTGTACGTACGCGGTAACGCATGCATTACCCGAGGGGGACGCTGTCCGACGTACGTGCCTCGCATCTAGGCTACGCCGTCGACGCGGGCTATATTTTCGAGGAACTACTTCATGGTTTCCCTTTTTCTCATTATGGACGGATGTAGAGCGAAAAATGTGTGTTGTTGTTTTTTCTCTCTCTCTCTCTCTCTCTCTGTCTCTCTCTCTCGTTCTACTTTCTTTGTAAATAAATAAAGCGTAGGCCGATGTTTGGTTTATGGTGTGTGATTTGTAAATGAACTTGGCTGTATACGCGTAGCCTTCCCTCTCCCGTACATGAGTACACGACACGTGTGCCCGGTGCATAATGTATGTGTATGATGCACATGAATACATATCCGGACACACACGCACACACACACACACACACACACACACACACACACACACACACACACACACACACACAACACACACACACACACACACACACACACACACACACACGTCTCTGAACACCCCATAGACTCTAGGCATTGAAAATAAGACATAATCAGGGCATGGGAGGCGGGAGAGAGAGAGGGGGGGGGGGGGGGGTTTAGCGAGAGGGAGGGGCGGGGGGGGGGGGAAGTAGGGCAGAGTAGTTGTCAGGCATGTAGTTTGTATGTGCGTGCGCGCGCGCGCTTGTGGCACACGTACACGCGTGCACACAAATAAGCGCACCGCAGGGCCAGGGCGGGGGGGAGCGGTGAATTATTAGTGTTTTGTTAATTAATATTTGTGTGTAGCTCAGAGGGAAGACCAGTGGCTGGTCCGGGGCGCTGAGCTGCTCCATGTGATGAATAATTCCACCGCTGGATGCTCCTCGTTGGTTGGCCCCCGCCGGCCTGTTTTGTTGCGTGTCTATATTGCATGCGCGTGTATACACACCAGTACGTGTATACACACCAGCAACTCGTTGCAACGCGTCGCGAGCTTGCAGATCTGCTATTTTCAAATATGTTTGTACTTTTACTCTTGGTACTATAAGTACATTTTGATGCCAATTCTTTTGTACTTTCACTCAAGTAAATTTTGAATTCTGGTACTTTTTACTTAAGTAAATAATTTGAGTACTTTTTTTCCACCACTGCACAGTGTGTGTGCCTGTGGGCCACTTGGGCTCGGTGCCGGTACCCCCCCTACCCCCCCCCGCCCCCCTCCTTCTCTCTCAGGGGGTCGTATCGTCTCAGATGTGTCCGCGTGATTGATGCCGCCGCTGGGTTGAATATAGGCTAGCAGGGCAAGCGGCTGAAAAATGGGTAAAAAAGTGATGTGCACACACTGCGCGTGCGCGCGCGTGTGTGTGTGATATTGGCACAGCGGCTATGGATTCCTGGCAGGAGGCTGTCCTCCAGCGCCTCTCTCATCTACGGGGTCGGCCTGTACGGGGCTGCTTCTCTGAGCACAACAGATGGTGGTGTTTGGTTGATGTGTGTAGGTTGCAGGGGAAGACAAATAATGTTCCCTGTGTGGCCGAATGAAAGAAAAAACATAATCTTTCTTCAATTTCTGTGAAATTGAGAAAAGATTTAAATGGTGCCTATTTAAGTTCAATTGTTTTACCGTCACTTTGTGGTCAAAAACGTGGGACCAGGTTGGGGTTAAAGGGGGATGTGACCTATAGGCTGATTTTGTAGTTTTGTTTCCAGTTCAGGTTAAAAAAACTACAGTAGGGTATGAACATGGCAGACTGCATAAGGATGACGTAATAGTACACCGTGCTAATCAAATTAAGAATGGGCGTGTTTGATTTACAGCAGGTGTGCCAGTGTGCACTGACACGATACTATTGGCTGCTTGCTTTTTGCCACAGCCATGGCTCTGGGCACACCTACATTTAACACACCCATTATTATTATTATTATTTAAATTTGAGTAGCGTTCCGAGCTTGTAGATCTGCTATGTTCACTACTTTTATTTTATTTATTCATGGATATTGGTCCGCGACCCAAAGATGGACTGTTTGGGAAATAGTGTTTTAACTGACAGACCCTTACAGGTCCATATTTACACTTTCAGAGTTAAATCACAATAATCTCTTCATTTGACTGTATAGTGCTTGCCAACGTGTCGTCACCACGGGGGGCGTGGCATAGTAGCTGCAGACATACTTGGGGGGGGGGGGCAATGTTAAGTCATCCTGTTTATACCCCACAAAGATGTCCGCCGCTACCAAATGACACTTGTTGACGCCCCCCTTCAGGATTTCTGGCACACACTATAGGCTTGGCCTACCAGGTAGAGAGACTTGGTGGCACACACAGTCTCAGTATAGTCTTTTCATATGATTCCATTCATCGTATAATGTCATGGCTTGGAGCATCGGCAAAATGCATGAAACGGCATAAAAATCCTGTGTGGGGAGACTTTGTTCTGGGAATCCATGAGACTGTAGTTTCATCGCCCTGAACCTTGAAGCTACTACTAGGTGTAATTCTCTCATCATCATCACTGAGTCTGAGAGCCTTTCCCCCCCCTGAGTAGAAAATAGTTTTCAGTAGTGACACAGAGAACTGCTTAATGATGTTAGACACTGGCAGTGTTTTAACTTTGTAGTGTTGATGCCCGCAGGTTATGCTAATGGGGCCCGGGGCTCAGCAGATGCTTAATAATAATCTAATGCTGATGTTGCTGCTCGGTGTAGCTGGCTGAGCATAAAGTGGGCACAATGGAGCGCTTCAATATTTCATAGTTATGGCCTCTGTTATGGCTTCATGAGGCTACTACGGAGACCGCCTCCCCCATGGCCTTTGTCTGCTGTGTTCGTGTAATGCATATAGCATACTTTACACAGTCGAGGTCGCAGTGGCAGAGAGAAGAGCGGCAGGCTGCAGCACACATTCGTTTGCTACCAGAGAGTCCGTAGGACATACATGGGTCAACTGGCGGCCCGCCGGGGGGCCACATGCGGCCCCCACCTTCACTTAACGCAGCCCGCAGCTTAATATCGGAATACTGATATATTATTGATTCCAGCTGTTCAAATTCCAAACATGCAAACATGACCCGCTTCAATTACTTCAGTTTTATAGCTTAATGACTAGTATTAAAATGCTATTGTCTTTTTTATGTCCAATGTATTTGTATTTAAGTTCATAAAGTTAACATACAGTATAACTAAATGCATTAGAAATTAAATTAAAAAATTACTTTTCAGGATTCCAATTCAAAAATTGCAAAAATTGCAGATCTACAAGCTCAAAACGCGTCACACTGCGACTCGTTTTTGAGTCGGCTATTTTTTGCTACTTTTGTGTGACATAGAACTAACGAAAAAAGTTAAAATACGGAGATAAGAGGTGTCTGCCCGACAGTATATGCAATGTGGCCCCCCTGGAGTGACTGGAAATGTAGTGGCCCTCTCCATCATCAAAGTTGCATCACCCCTGCCGTAGGTGATGAGCCTGGGAGTTCGACTGATCTGATGATGGAATAAGGTTGCCTGTCCCTACAGACCGGTAGCTGATTGTCATCAGCCACATTCGTTAGGGCCCGCGTCAGGGGACAGAGTTAATTCAAACAGTTTCACCTGGACAGTGGTGCCAGGAGTACTGCCATTTTTTACTTAAGTAAAAAGTATCAATACCCCAATGTAGAGATACTCTGTTACAAGTAAAAGTCCCGCTGTTCAAAATTGACTTGAGTAAGAGTACAAAAGTATTAGCATCAAAATATACTTGCCAACAGTAAAAGTACTCATTATGCAGTATGTCCCATTTCAAAGGTTCGTCATGTATAACAATCTTTTGAAAATAGCAGATCTACAAGCTCACAAGGCGTCGCAAAGCGACGGGTTGTGAGCTTGTAGATCGGCTATTTTCATTAGCCAAAGTATAGTATGTTTTGTAATAATATTCAAAATCTTCAAAGTAGTAACTGAAGTTTTCAAATACTAGTAGTGGAGTAAAAGATAACATTTTTGTCTGCGATGTAGTGGAGTAGAATTAAATATATTGTAAATACTCCAGTAGAGTAAAAATACCTCAACATTGTACTTAAGTACAGTACTTGAGTACATGTAATTAAGTTACTTTACGCCACTGGTTGGTTTACACATTCACACTGACCAATAGGCGAAATATGACACCTCGAGGATGTTGACAGAATGTGGACCATGTAGAATCAATACAAATGTTGGCATTTAAAACATTGAAAGCAAGGCATGAGACACGCAATGGTCGCACTGTCGAGTCAGCACCGTCGGCGTTGCATACCAATAATAGGCAGTGTTGATTTCGTTGACTAAAACTATGACGAAAAATGTTCGTCGACTACCTTTTTTCACTGATGAAAAGTAAATAAAAACTAAGCTATGATGACTAAAACTATGACTAAATATATTGACAATTTCGTCAACAAATAAAAACTGGACTAAAATGTTAGAGACAGACTAGTGGAGAAGAGATCCAGTAGAACTAAGACAAGTTATTTTATGTTTGGTTGTGCTAGGGTGTGCGTGCTGAAAATAGCCGATCTACAAGCTCACAACGCGTCGCAGCTCGACGAGTTGTGAGCTTGTAGATCGGCTATTTTCAGCCTGCAACCAAGTGTAAAATCAGCTGTTACGACGCCATCAAGGCACGCCAAAATACATTTTAGTCGACTAAATCAACTGTAGATTTAGTCGGCTATAATCTTATGATATTTTGTCGACTGAAACTAGACAACAACTAAAACATTTCAGATTAAACTAAATGGAATTTTATTCAAAAGACTATGACTAAAACTAAATCAAGATTTGCTGTCAAAATCAACACTATAATCATACCGATGTCGTCAACATGGTACGTGAAAGGTCACCTTCGGTGTCAGCCAGGCCCGTCACAACGAATCCCCGATCGCAATTATTTTGTGTAATCGCTTCCATTCATCTGTATGAAAAACAGCTGGATGAAATGAAAGTCACATTAACCCATTAAGACCCGGGAACGCATCTGTGTAACCACATTAACCATTATTTTATACTTTGGGCTATTCAAAAATAGCAGATCTACAAGCTCATAGCGCGGCACCGAGTGCCGCACTATGAGCTTGTAGATCTGCTATTTTTGAAAAATTGTGAAAATATGTGCAAATCTTTGAATATATATATATATTTAAAGCAAACATTTGTAACTCAAATCTTTGCTTCTGGGGGGTCCCTGGAACAACATATTTTGAGATGGGGGTCCGTGGCCAAAAACTTATAATTTTGGGGGTTCTTGACATGGAAAAAGTTTGAGAACCACTGATATAGCAACAATAGTTTTTTCAGAAAAATGAAGACATTTGTTGAGACATTTGACACTTACAAATGCTCGCTTTAAAGAATAGATATTCAAAGATTTGCACAAATGTTCAAGATTTTTCAAAAATAGTAGATCTACAAGATTGTATATTTGCTATTTTTGAATAGCCCAAAGTATAAAAATAATGGTTATAGCTCAAATCTAAAATGACACAGATGTGTTCCCGGTCTTAATGGGTTAAATGAATGTCATATTTCCATAATTATTTCCACATCAGTGTCCACGCTCTTGTTTTTTCAACCTGCCTGTCCCAGGAGGCCGACAAAATGTAAAGGAAAGACCTGAATAACTGAGTGGAGAAAGTTGCATGTGACTTTTTGCATTCCAATCTATGGGAAAGACGTCAGGGAATATAGTCGGAAATTGTGATTTGAAAGAGTACATTCAGTGACTGTGATGCTTGTGCATTAGTGTTTATAATATATACGGGAAAACACAAGAGCAAATCTTCCTCAGGTGACTGAGAATGTCAGCGCAGGACGGGATCTGACTGTCAAGCAAGAACACTCTGTCAACAACTACATAGTGAGGGATTGTATAGTAGGGTTGTAAGGCACTGTTTCCCAAACAGCGGGTCGGGACCCATGTTTGGGTATGGGTATGGGTCGCGAGTAAATATCCCCTCATTTTATTTCCTACATAAAATTCAAAAAAGAATTCAAAAGATTTTAAAAAGTTTAAACAAAATAAAATCAAAAATTTTCATCTATTAAAAACAATTCCAGCATTTTTCATTAGTATTTCATAAATGACATTAAAAAATCTAATAATTTCCATAAATAAATAAAAATAAGCATTTAAGAAGTAGTGAAAAATAGCAGATCTTGCTTGTAGAGAGAGCTTGCAGATCTGCTGTTTTCAATAGTTTGAGTCCCGGGCAAAAATGTCTAATGAGCTAAAATCAACAGCTGGTTTGGGAACCAGCTGTTGTAAGGCATGAACCTCTCGTTACAAACACTAATGCACAGTTGAGAATTGAGTGGTAAAAAAAAGAAAACATAGGCCCTGGTCTACAGAGATGTGGAAAACTTGATGTGTTCAGATGAGTCACCCCTCAGCATATCCTCCACAAGTGGGTGAGTGCACGGGTGGTACAGTCTCAGGAGCTGGCAGCCTGGCTCTGTTCTGGAGCGGACGCTCATTTGTGGCTCCCTTCTGGGTTCCTAGAGAGAGGAAAGCACTCGCAGATGTATTAATGCAGTGATGATGGCAAACAGGGAGTGTCAGGGGGGAGTGTCCGGGTCAAGTAGAGGTTAGTCTTAACTCATGAACTCGCATTATCAACTTTATTTTACTATTAAAAGATATTGTTGCTGCCGGGCAGAAACCTTGTATTTCCATATTTCAACCCTTTCATGTTTCTTCGTACACACACACACACACACACGCACACGCACACGCACACGCACACGCACACGCACACACGCACAGGCACAAACTGCCACGCACATACGCGTGAGTGCACGCACGCACGCACACACACACACACACACACACACACACACACACACACACACACACACACACACACACACACACACACACACACACACACACAGACAGACAGACACGTATGTGCATGTAGGCTGCCTGTCAGGCTAATATGCTGGTGAAATATGTCACACACGCTCACACTCCTGCACACAGCAGACAGGATGATGAAACATCTGGCAACGGTTTATTTACGATAGCAGCACCCTCCCTACTCCCATCCCCAAGTATTTCTGAAATATTCACCCTGCTTTCATTGCGGGTAAAATAATACAACTAGGAGATACAACTCCTGCGAGTGTTAACAGCCTGGCTAATTCAAAGCGCAATATGGCGCTGGGTTTCTTCTGCTGTTTTCCAATTGATTTTCAGAGCTGTTTTTGATGATATTGCTAAAGTGTAGGCGCCACATAGCGATGCCAGCTAGCGGTTGAGTGGGAGTTTTCTCTTTTTTTTTCACATGTGAGAAGAAGTTCACTCAGGCTAAGGAGTTGCCATTGTGTTAGCTGTGGCTTTTGGCAACGAACGTGCATGTGCCCCCGTTTTCGTGGGACGTGGAAATTGCTTTGAATAGCTTCTTGTTATTGTGTTCCTCACTCATGCATGGAACGTTTTTCTGGCACTGGCTTCTGAAATTGATTCCACTGGATTTCCAATGGTGTGTCAGATGATCATCCCACTTTATTATATTATTACGAGGTGTGGTGAGGTCATATCTTAGCAACCACCTGCAGCTTGTTTTTTTAAAGGTCAGGAAAGTGATTTTATTTTGTTACAGTAAGTGTTAAATAGCTCTGTATCATTGCTATAGAGTGTTTGTTCAGTAACTGGTCTCTCCATCTCTACAGCTCTTTAATAAACAGAAAATGAACAAGTGAAATTGGAAGTGATGACACAAAGAAATGAGCAGATAGAATTGGTTCTAGAACTATGAAATTGAAGCTGATAAATGGGTATACTCTCTCGTATTTTCTGTTTATTAAAGAGCTGGAGAGACGGGATACCCCTGTTACTGAACACTCTACATGATTACTGTCATAAAGAATATAGAGCTTTAACTTGTTAACAGAAAATGTCACTTACCCTACCTTTAAAGATTTATTTCTGGCATCGCTGCGCTTTATTTCAGATAGGGCAGCGTAGATCACGACACAGGAAACCAAGGGCAGAGACAGGGAGACAAGACAACAGTGTTGATTTCGTTGTCTAAAACTAAGACGAAAAATATTCGTCGACTACCTTTTTTCACTGACGAAAACTAAATAAAAACTAATGACTAAAACTAAGACTAAACATATTGACAACAAATAAAAACTAGACTGAAATGTTAGGAAGGGAATAGTGGAGAAGAGATCCAGTAGAATTCAAAGAAAGGTCATTTTATGTTTGGTTGTGCTCGGGTGTTGTGCTCTGAAAATAGCAGATCTACAAGCTTGTAGAGAGGCTATTTTCAGCATGCAACCAAGTGTGAAATCAGCCATTACGACGCCATCAAGACATACTGTAGTATATAAATATATACTATTTACTATTTATACGGCATCCGGGAGCAGTTTGGGTTGGCGCCCCAGTCTGTGTCTTCCGTGAGGAAGAAGCCCAACAAATCCACGGTGAGGCCTTTAGGAGGACCATTCAAGCAAGACGCAAGGGAGCCTGCAGTACCACCACGGGCCAAGACACCATCACACCAGAATGAAATGTTTGGAGCGGGGGAGTCTGGTGCAACGCTCAGGTCCTGGACCTGGTGAGACGGAGGAGGAGCCCGGCCAGGAGGCCATCCACAGAGCCTAGCCCCTCCACGTGCCAGAGCCTCCGCTCTCCCCCATTCCTGGCAGAGTAGTTTCAGACAAGCGTATTGAGTGGCCCTGTCTTTCCCTATTTAGGACTGACCGTGGGTAGCTACCTGGGACGTAAGTCAGGGCTTGATCAACCCTGGCTGGGTCACCTGGGTGAGGGTGTATGTTGCGTGACCCGAAACATCCTATGACCCCAGGCTACAACACTGATGATACGTCCCAGGTGCATCCATGTGATGTTTTTTCGTTATACTATATACTATATACTATTTAAACAATCCTTTTACTTCAACTCCACAACATCTCAGAGGCAAATATTGTACATTTTCCACTACAATTATTTGAAGAATATAAATTATTATATTATAAAACATACATTAACCACTTTAGCCCTATTTTATACGTAGGCTATTTGAAAATAGCCGATCTACAAGCTGTGAGCTTGTAGATCTGCTATTTTCAAATATTTTAGTACTTTTACTTTTGGTACTTTAAGTACGTTTTGATGCCAATACTTTTGTACCTTTACTCAAGTACATTTTTAATTCTGGACTTTTACTTGTAACAGAGTATTTCTATATTGCAGTATTGGTACTTTTACTTAAGTAAAGAATTTGAGTACTTTTTCCACCACTGGTTCTAGTACACAAAGATTTTATTGATAATATAACATTAATATAAAACAATCAAAAAGTAATTAAACCTTGGAAAATGTGTTTTACAGATACATACTGTAAGAACTTAGAGTACTGTATACTACGTTAGTTACATTGATCCAAGCCGGGAAACACAATCGATTGATTGATTGATTGATCACTACAATAAACAATGCTCTACAAATGCACGCAGCTCAAGCTTGCATCTGCTATTTTTGAAAGAAATCGTGACAATGTGTGCAAATCTTTGAATATGTATATATTTTTAAGCGAACATGTGTAACTCAAATCTTTGCTTCTGGGCATCCCTGGAACAACATATTTGACAAATGTTCGCTTTGAGGAAAATATATATTTGCACAAATGTTCGCGATTTTCCAAAAATAGCAGATCTACAAGCTCATAGCGCGGCACTCGGTGCCGCGCTATGAGCTTGTAGATCTGCTATTTTTGAATAGCCCAAAGAAATCTTAAAATGACACAGATGCGTTCCCGGTCTTAACTTGTTCAAGTGAACACTCAGGATATGACAGTGTGTAGTTAATAATTTGGATGTACCATGATGGAGAGGGGGGGGGGTTGGAGTTGGTTCATGCTGTAGTGCCCCCTGAGGGCGAGGCGGGAGCTCTGATGGAGAACTACTGTGAGATGATTGGCCACCGGGGGGGTGGGGTGTGGGGGGGGGATAAAAGACGTGTAGCGCTGCAGCAAAGCCCCCCCCCCCCCCTGACGCTGGGGCGCTGCCTATTGAAAAGCTATGAATCAGCAAGAAATCAGCTCCCTGCGCGCTGGCTGAGCACTCCATGCGTGCACGCACGTGCACACGCACAGACACACACACACACACACACACACACACACACACACACACACACATGCGCGTGCGCACACACGCACACACATGCTCACCTAGTTGCACAGATACATTTAAAATGCACACGCACACATGCACACACACACACACACACACACACACACACGGGCAGGTGGGCACAGACGGACAGAAAAACAGTTACACAGTTGCAATCATGCTCATGAAGAAACACAGGCACACACACACACACAAACACACTCACGCACACGCGCACGCGCACACGCACACGCACACGCACACACACACACACACACACACACACACACACACACACACACACACACACACACACACACACACACACATGCACAGTGAGAGCGCAGGCAGGGCAGATCAGACAGACAGACTGCGTGCTCAGCTGTCTGTGAGGGTTTAAGTGCTGCAGCATTGAAATAAAACACAATGAGAAGCTCCTGCCTGCATGCTGCCGCCTGGAGTCAATGGAGTCTACTGGCCTGTCCACACTGTGACAACACATGGCTGCACATGCACATCTAAATATTAGACCATTTATACAATAATCCATCATTCGGGCAAAACAAACAATTTATGTAATTATATTTTAGTTTATGATTTTTTACTTATTATTTTACTACTTTTTTATTGGCTTATAATTCTTTAAAGGGATACTAGGTAACTTTGCAGATCTGTGTTTGTACACACACACTCCCCCCTCCCCCCTCCCCTCTCTGACAGGTATCAAAGTGATTGCTGTCTTTGATGCATTCATTGATTAGAGAGAGCACTAAAGAGGTTGACACTTTCATGGCCCTATCAATCAACTCAGTGCACAACCAATTAAGAGCGTCCGGCCAAGCCCCCCCTCTTCCCCCACAGACTTTTCAGTGAATGAATGTCAATAGAAACAGTGGAATGTCAACAAAAACAGTGGAATGTCAACAAAAACAGTGGAACAAAACCAAAATACAGCCAGAGGGATGTGTCTTTCTGCAGGAAAACACACCTGCATAATTATATAGTGGCTGATAGCTGGAAAAAATGAAAAATAAATAAATATATATTTATTTATATTATTTAAATTTAGGCTCAAAGTTACCTAGTATCCCTTTAACCACTTAAACCAGGGGTGGGCAACTTTGATGATGGAGAGGGCCACTATATTTCCACACTCACTCCAGAAGTCCACATTGCACATACTGTACAGAAACCTCTTACTTCTATGTCACACAAAAGTAGCAAAAATAGCCGATCTACAAGCTTGTTTTTAATTTGGAATCCAGATTTTTTTTTTCATGTAGTTATACTTATGTTAACTTTATGAACTTAAATACAAATACATTGGACATAAAAAAGACAATAGAATTTTAACGATAGTCATTAAGCTACTAATATAGACTGAAGTAATTAAAGCGGGTCATGTTTGTATGTTTGGAATTGTAACAGCTGAAATCAATAATATATCAATATATCGAATATTAACCTGCGGGCCGCATTAAGTGAAGGTGGGGGCCGCATGTGGCCCCCGGGCCGCCAGTTGCCCAGTATGACTTAAAGGAATAGTTCACCCCAAAAAATACATTTTTTCTATCGATGAGTCCCCCCATGGAGACTTGAATTCATGGATATTTTTTTGTTTTTGTCGCATTACTAAGCCAATAACTTGATGACCAGGGGACCGGTAGGCAGTGGTTCCGGTAGGAGACACACAGGAGACTCTTTGTGTCTCCTACCGGAACCGCTGCCGGTCATAAAATTATTGGCTTAGGAATGCGACAAAAACAAAATAAAATCCATGAATTCAAGTCTCCATGGGGTAACTAATCGATAGAAAAAAAGTCATTTTGGGGGTGAACTATTCCTTTAAACATTACAATATACTTTGTTAAGCAGGGTCCCCCAGGACTCTATACTCTATACTCACAAAGCATTGCAACACTTCTAGATCGGCTATGTTCGCACATGTTCACCAGAATAGGGACGCTTTTCTATGGAAACCCGTTTTATGAGATACAAAGTCATTATTATGAGAAAGTATCTCATTATTATAAGAAAGTATCTCATTATTATGACTTAGGATTCTATTTTTCTTACATCACTTTGGCGGAAACAGGTTTCCATACATGCCTACTGTGGTGCTGCTATGGCACCTGAATTCCCCCCTCAGGATCAATTAAGATCTATCCATCCGGCCGACAGTATATAAAGCAATTTCAACATGTCCATTTAGAATCAGATGAATTGTTTTATCATCGTGCCATCATTTTATGATCTTCAAGATTAACCGCTTTAACCCATTAAGACCGGCAACGCATCTGTGGGTCATTTTAAGATTTCTTTGGGCTATTCAAAAATTGCAGATCTGCAAGCTCATAGCGCGGCACCGAGTGCCGCAATGTGAGCTTGTAGATCTGCTATTTTTGAAAAATCTTGAAAGTGTGTGCAAATCATTGAATATACGTATTTTTTTAAGCGAACATTTTAACTAAAATCTTTGCTTCTGGGGATTCTACAAATGTCTTCTAAATCCTAACAGTTTTCTGGAAAAAAAAAAAAAAAACTTATGTTACTATAATTTCAGTGGTTCTCAAACCTTTTTCATGTCAAGGACCACCCAAAATGATATGTATTTGGCCGCAGACCCCCATCTGAAAATATTATTTGGGGACCCAGGGGGGTCCCAAATAATTTGGGGGGGGGGGGGGTCCCCACTCGCCAGATGACAGTGAAGTGACAATTTATGTACTTTTAAGACCTTTTTAATACAAAAAAAAAAAGACCATTACTGCATCAAAAGTAATCAACAAACTATACTATAAAACATAAAACAATAATATAAGAAAGAGGCAAAAATTTAAATAGCTGATCTACAAGCTCACAACGCCTCGCAACGCGAGTCGTTGTGAGCTTGTAGATCTGCCATTTTCACAATATTCAAACTAAATGGGGGGGTCCCCAGTTCAAATATGATTATTTTGGGGGGTCAAGGCCTGAAAAGGTTGAGAACCATTGCTTTAGATGAGTATTTTAGATGAGTGTTTTTGAGGATTTCATCCTCAGCAGCAGGGTTTTTAGCCCCACTGACACTTGTACAAGCATGGTTCCAGTGCGTGATTTCCATTTCAGAAAGCAGCTATTGTGGATTTCCGGCCCTTATCATCTTCAGGGCTTTTGTATATCCATGGCCACAGGATCAAAGGCTTCAGACCAAAGACTATATTGAGTCAGGTGCATTCGAGCTGCCAGCATTGTCTAGTCTAGAAATCCTGCAAAAACAGCATAGGCTTCATGCTCATATAATGTCCACAGAGGCTGTGCTTATGTTTATGAGTCACTTTATCGGTGGCGATATACAAATATTTATCATGTATCACTGTGATCGTACAGTTTCTGTTTTTAACGTTACCAGGTCGAATTTCTAGAGCAGTGGTTCTCAAAGTGGGGTCCAGGGACCCCCAGGGGCCCTTGAGGGGTTCTCAGGGGTAAATTATTGATACATAATAATAAAAACAGGTCTGTAGCTTTGAGAGTTAAGGGGGTCAGTGGTCCTAATACAAACCAAACTGGGGGCCCTTGAAATTGAGACGTCCCAGACTCTTCTCCCTTCTGGCTCCCAAACTATGGAATGAACTCCCCCATTGCAATTAGAACTGAAGACTCACTCCCAATCTTCTGCCGTAATCTGAAGACTCACCTCTTCAGGCTCCACCTCAGCCCGCAGCACTTGCCCTAGCCTTGACGACATTGCAGGATTATGCAAAGGCTAAAATGTAACTTAGATAGCATGTTATGTAGACAGATGCCAGGTCATTGTTGGCCTGGCATCCTATAGTGTGTATAGTTTCAATGTACAGGCTGATGATAGGTTCTTGGTTTACGTATGTATTAGTTATTATTAGATTATTGGTTTACTTATGTATTAATTTATTATTAGATTACTATTTCTATACATTTGACATATTGATGTATTATGATGTATTATATTGTGTCCTTACTTACTGTAAATCGCTCTGGATTAAGAGCATCTGCTAAATGCCTAAACTGTAAACTGTAAACAATACCCGGATGCGAATGTTGTTAATCATTACTAATCGTACTAGTAGTACTACTACTACTACAAACGGTACGATCAACAACATTCCACTGGAAGTTTTGGATTCTCACAACGAACCAACTTGGCAAGCGCCAGGCATGCAATGCTCATTTGGTATGTTCTTGCACTCTATTTCAATGACGTGACGCGCACGTCGCTTAACACCTACACTGCAAGTCACACAATAGACAATTGATATGCATCTAGGCTTATTCCTATGTTAATACGCTAGGTGTGAGTCGGGAGCCTTTGAAAACTTTGTTGAGGTGCAAATTTAAAGTAGTTTTAAATCTATGCGTGTGCCTGCGTGTGCTCCTGGTCAAATAGGTTCCGGCACGGCGTGCAAGGCCGTCCAGTGAGCATTGCACCCCTGGCAAGCGCAGACGTTTCTTCGAAAGCACCGCAGCTGCATTTTTAGGGTCGTCCGTTTACAGCTGTTGTCCTCCTGTCACCATGCGAGTTAGCAGCAATGACACAGTGCCGTTGTGAAAGTCATGGTTCAGCCTGTTAGTGCACATATCACAGATATCACAGAGCCGTTGAAACTGCTGTTTGTGTCTTGAGTGCATCCACGCCACGTGAATATTATGTGGAGATAAAGCAGTGAAATTGTTTTCCGACGCGAGGTTGATTTTTCCGCTGTGAATAAAAGCATCAACCTCTATGGATGAGATATCAACAAGTTAATAGTTTAATGTGAAATACCGACCTACGCATTTTCAGATTGTTTATTCGTCATGTTCTCGCCGCTCTTCAGCCCCTTCCTCAATAAAAAACAGACAAATCATCTTCTCGTGCTCTCTGCCTTACCACGCTGTGAGGCTCCATCCTTTTGTCTCCTCTCCTTCTCTGTCATATTTTCCTTTTGACTTTAGATTTTTCAAAAGTCAAAAGATGCGTCTAAAGGTCTGGTTATAAAGAGCAGGTGCACGTCTGAAAGGTTCTTGAGCGGTGGGTGCTCGGTTGAACAAACAACTAATTGAAAAATAACCAGCCAAGTGGGAAAACACATAGCGGCACTCTGAAAATGAAAGATGCAAGATATAAAGGCTCAGATGCTAAACGTGTTTCGGTCATTAGTCTTCCTCAGAGAAGATACTGTACAAGGGCCCAAAGGTGTTAGATTTTTTACTTTAGATCAGGGTTCCCCAATTACTTTTCCCCAAGGGCCAAATTATGTCTCGGGTACCAAGCCAAGGGCCAGGGGCATTGTGCCCGCGCGCAATCGTTTTTTATTAATTTTGTTGTACATACTGAAAATCAAAATAAGTCCAGAATCAACAATTTACTTACAGATGTGTTTGGTAGTCTGCTTGAACAGTAATACAGATTTTTTTTTTTTTCAATTTTTTTTTTATGACAGGAGTCGTCGCGGGCCGGACAGTTGCCTCTCGCGGGGCGCAAATGGCCCGCGGGCCGCCTATTGGGGAACCCTGCTTTAGATTATTAGATTTATTTTAACCTGTTTCTTTCCTATGTTTTCTCCTTGCTCTCTGCCCCTGAGCCTTTTTTTATTTATCCCTTTTACCATGTATTGTTTTTCATTTTGACAAAAACAAAAAAAATCTCCATGGGTTCAAGGCTTCATGGGGTGTGGAATTGATAGAAAATAAGTAATTTTTGGGGTGAACTGCTCTTTTTAAAGAGCTCCTTCGTCACACTTTTTTTGGACATCCAAGCACTCCAGACTTTTTTTTTTTTTTTTAAGTTGATTCTGATTCTCTCTCTCTCTCTCTCTCTCTCTCTCTCAGGGTGCAAGCGGGAGGGATGTCGGCTGGCGAGGAGCATGCCGGCGGCGGCGGCGACGACGCGGCCAGCGGGCGGGGCCCGAGGGCGGCGGCGGCGGGGGGGTCGTCGGCGGCCGCGCCCATGTACGTGTACGAGTCCAAGGTGCACTGTGCCAACGTGCTGCTGAGCCTGGAGGAGCAGCGGCAGCGCGGCATCCTGTGCGACGTGACGGTGCTGGTGGAGGGCCGCGAGGTGCGGGCACACCGCGCCGTGCTCGCCGCCAGCAGCCGCTACTTCCTGCAGGCGCTGCTGGGGCACGGCGGCGGCGGCGGCGAGCCGGAGCCCGTCATCAGCCTGCCGGACAAGGTGAGGCCGAGTTGATGCCGCGCATACATTAGAACAGTGGTTCTCAAACCCTTTTGTGCCAAGGGCCCCCAAATTGATGTTTTTGGGCCGCGGACCCCCATCTGAAAATGTATTGTGCCAGGGACCCCCAGAAGAGAAGATTTGTGTTACATTTTTCAAAAATAGCAGATTTACAAGCTCGCGCTGTGAGCTTGTACATCTGGTACCCTGACAAGCACTTGCTTCACATGGTCACATGCTACATACTCACAACGCGAGGCGTTGTGAGTATGTACAGTAGATCGTCAATTTTCAAAATGTTTGTTTTTGTCTTAGGTCGTACATTTATATATAGAACCATTGACAAAGTAATGGTCTTATTTTATTTATTTGTAATTTTAGAGGTATTAAAAATCAGATATATAGCAGATATACAAGCTCATAGCAAGCTCATAGCACGGCACTCGTGCCGCGCCATGAGCTTGTAGATCTGCTTTTTTTTTTTATTGTGAAAATGTGTGCAAATCTTTGAATATATATATATTCTTTTAAAGTGAACATTTTTAAAAGTCTTTGCTTCTGGGGGGTCCCCGGAACAAAATATTTTGAGATGGGGGTCGGCGGCCAAATACATATCATTTTGGGGGTCCTTGACATGACAAAGTTTGAGCACCACTGATATAGAAACATATGTTTTTTTCAGAATACTTTTGCGATTTAGAAGACATTATGTAGAATCGGCTTCAGGTCTTAATGGGTTAAGGGGTCTTCAATGTTTTTCAGGCCAAGGACCTCTTAGCTGATCCTTGCAACTTAGACTTTCAAAGCTAGCTCACCATAGCTTTGATGCATCATAGATGTTTTTATTAAATGTGTTGTTTGTTTACGCATCATCTTCGCTAATAATGTTGGATTCATGTTATTGTGTATTTCCATTAAAAAAAAGGTATAAAATAGGGCTGAAGTGGTTAATGTATGCTTTATAATGTAATAATTTATATATATGCAAAGTAACCAGTAATAAAGTTTTCAAATAATTGTAGTGGAGTAAAAGTACAATAGTTGCCTCTGAGATGTAGTGGAGTAGAAGTAAAAGTATAGACAATTGGAAATACTTAAGTACAGTACTCGAGTAAATGTACTTAGTTACTTTACATATAGTGGCACACTGCCCCCTAGCCCCCCAACCTGGCATTGGCATGCGTTAATGTGCATCCACATTCTTTTTGGTGGGGAACAGAGATTGGATTTCAACGTGGCATGCTGGGAATTCAGGATGATGACGGGCGTACATGTGTTCAGGCCATATAATATCTCTGAACACAACCCAGATGCCAGCCTCGTGTTACTGCCAGATGTAAGGTGGGCGAGAGGGCTGCATACAAATACATGCAAATAAAGACACCCATACGCAGGGACATAATGTATACACGCACGGCTTTAGGCTATAGCGACATCATGGTGCAACACAGTATAAATTAGGCTTAAACGGAAACTTTGCCGATATTCAACCTAAATCCTATTGTTCTGTTGTGAGAGGAGGTCAATGATATAGTGTGGCAAAAAAACAACTACCCTATGTCTTCTGTGTATTTCTCTGTGGAATGTTGAAACAATGTCGTCCAACATTGACATTGATTCACGTCTTCGGGTGTACATTCCTTATGTCCGTTGATGTCGGTAGCACTGAGCGCGGTTTTACAAATTGCACATGGTTCGTCCAAATGACGACGTGTTTGTATTTTTTTATTTTAACAGGAAGAAATCCCTTTTACAAAGAGAGACCTGGCCAAGATAGCAGCCATATAAAACAACAAAAATCACATCAAAATACAACATAATTATGCAACATATACGTACGTCGTACGGTATACATACGTATACTGTATGTAAATCCACAATAAAAACATGAAGAAAGCTATAATTCAACCATTTGGCCTCTCAAGAAAAACAATGACATGGCGTTTGACATCATTGATGTTGTGACGTCAAAACTGTCTTGTGTATATTCTGCACAGAATTACACAAAAGACTGGGTACTTTTTTTTTGCCACACTATACTATTGATACTCCCATATCAGAACAAAGGGATTTAAGTACAATGGAAATAAGTCACTGACATTATTGTGTATTTATCCCTGACATTTCTGTGAGAAGCATGTAACCTGTTTTTTTTTTTTTAACTATGACGTCTAATAAATCAAATCAAAGAAAAAAATTATTGAAGTTTCCCCTCAAGTCTCCCCTTCTCTCTCTCTCTCTCTCTCTCTCTCTATCTCTCTCTCTCTCATCTCTCTCCCTCTCTCTCCTCCCTTTCTGTCACAAATAAACACAGACAGTCTATTGAAGCAATGTGATTCAGAAAGCATAGATAGACTCGGGCGCTGGTGGTGAAAAAATAATTTTAAGCATACAGCACACACAGTTGTTGGCAGTATCACTTGGGTGTATTGGCTCTCTCCATATAGGCTTCACGTAGCTTATATGCGGTGCCTTGCAGGTACACACACTCGGTTGTATACATCACATGAGAAAACAGGTGCTCCTCAGGGAGAGTCACTGTACAATAGTCAATAGAGTCTCCCTACAGCACCTCGACAGCTGTGCATTTGCCTGAGAGTTCACTGTATGAGTCATACAGTGTTCATTTGTCCCATTTGTAACGCAGAGTTAAAGGTGCAATAGACATCATTCAACCACTAGATGTCGCATTTACTGACGCCTCTGCTCTGACGCATATGGTTCGTTATTTCGCACACGTGGTTTATATTTCAGTTTTATTGCTTTTATTCATTGGTTCTTGCTCTGTCCAGTACTGTGTTTTTTTGTGATATTATGTTGTTTTTAAAATGATTGTTTAACACTCATAATAATCTTTTTTTTTGGGGGGAAAGCAATTATTTTATTCCTTTTTAAAATGTCTGTGGATGTATTATTTTCTTTTTTTGTTATTTGATTACTTAAAATGTTATCGATATGACCTCTGAATGAACGCTGGGGATTTTACAGTGTAGAGGTTCACAGAGCATTCAGAGACAAGGTTGGATATCGCAATACCATGGAAGTGAATGAGAGAAGGTTATGGTTCGCCTCTTCTAGGGCTGAAATGATTCATTATTTTCTTAGCGTTTATTCTCTTTTTTTAAAGATATTTTTGGGGGCTTTTTATGCCTTTATTGATAGGAAAGTAGGCTGCCAGGAAATGGGGAGAGAAATGGGGGGGGAGACACACAGCAAAGGTTGTCGGGATCAGGAGTCGAACCCGCGACACACTGTCAAGCTGGATATGCGCCTGAACCGCTAGGCCAGCGGGCTCCCCCATAGCGTTTATTCTATCGTATCGATAACCTGTTTTATTAATTGAATACTCGAGAATATATATATTTTTTTTTTCTTCACATTTTGTATATCTTCGACGAAACAAGCGCCATCGCACAAAGGTGCAAACAATTGTGACAATAGCAATCTACAACGCATCGTTGTGAGCTTGTAGACCTCCTATTTTCATTTTATTTTTATTTTTTAACTTTTCGCCTATAATGACATGACAACGACATTGATTAAATGATCAATTATCGAGCTTTTAAAAAAAAATCAAATCGATTAGTTCCATCAACTGTTGTACGCCTATTTGCCCCAGAAACACGACGTGTCTGCCTGTCTTGTCTATCCGCCGTTCCCGAGAACACATCCGGGTGTGAACGTTCACAGCGTTGTTGTCAAGTCTCTCGTTTTTCTGTGTCTCTGCCTCCGTCCGCCGCAGGAGCGGAGCGGCGCGGCTGATCCCAGTGGCTGACATTAGCATATAATGGCCCAGATCTGTCATATTGATTAATATGTCTCTTTGACTCCACCTCGTTCAGTAATCACAAGCAAACGCCTCGACCGCTTTACGAGTCAAACTCCATCCGACTGGTGGGGAAGCACGGCTTCACGTTCCCACCAGCCCACCCCACACCACACTCTCCTCTCTCTTTAAAGCACTGGTTCTCAACCTGTGGGTCGGGACCCCGAGGGGGGTCCCCACGTGATTTTTTTGGGGGGTCCCCAGATGACAGTGAAGTGAAAATGTATGTACTTTTAAGACCTTTTTGATAAAAAAAAAAAAAAAAAAAACTTGAACATTGAGTTTTCATTGTGATACCGATAAATGGTAACTTAAAGTACTTAAAGTCGATTGATTGATCATTAAAATAAAAATGTATGCGGCCCAGCCATCTGAGCACTTAACACGCCAAGGGAGCTAGCTCTCTTGGCGTTGCTTGTTACCTGCCGGTCTGCCAAGCTGGCGATCAGAGTTCGATCCCAGCTCGGTGCAACTTTACAATATGTACAGTACCACTTCTTCTCTTCTCTTCTGTTCTCTCTTGTCATCTCATCTCTTCTCTCCTCTCCTCCCCTCTAATTTGCATTATTTATTGAATGAACAGTTGGATAGCTGACACGAAAAAACAAACAAAACAAAAATAACAAACATTCCATCTCTGTTATAAGGGCCTCCTGCAGTATCAGCAGTGCAGAGTGCAGTTTCAGCACCACACTCCTAAGACCACATGTCTAGCACCCGGAAGTGTGCATCAGCTAATAGCTAGCTAGTGCTATACCATTTATCGTTATACAAAAAGGTAATTAGGTAAGGTATTATTTTTTATAAATATATATATATTTATATTTTTTACAACATATGCAAAACAAGGCAGGCACGCCCGAGCATGCCGCTAGGCCTCATGTGTCACTGAGCCATCCAAGCTGGCAAACCGCGATGGATGGCTATACCCTATAGGTTATCATCACCTGTTTTGAAATTGCACACGTGAAACAAAACGAGCACTCCCACCGTCCCTGACATACACGGGGTGTTCAGTGTCTTAAACACATTAAAACCGGGAAAGCATCTGTGTCATTTTACACTTTTTCTTTGGTTTATCTCGAAAATGTGTGGAAACAAACCTTGGCAAGAAAAAACTACTGATTTAGAAGGCATTTGTAGAATCGCCTCAGGTCTTAAAATGAGCACTACCCTATTTATTTTTCTAGAGACTTTTCCCATGGTCATCCAATTCGCTAGGTGATGCTGTTGCAAAAAGAATAGGGCGTTGGGAGTGTTGAAACGGCGGTCTTAGATACTGGAGGAACGCCATACTCCAATTGAACAATGGATTCTGGGGTGCTGTTGTCAATTACAATTTCCTCCATTTCCCTATTGATTCAGACTGGAACTTGGAAATGACTTCCCAATAACCAGACCTCATGCTTTCTCTCTCTTCACAGTTCACACCACCTCTGTTTCGCTTATATTCTCTCTCTCCCTCCTGGTTCTCATTAGTCTAGTAGTGGTGGTAAGCGATTGTGGAGCTTTCGCCTGGCTCCTTTTGTGCTCTCCGAGAGTCTCGCTTCAGCACGGGAGGCAGCTGCTGATGCCAGCTGAAAATAGACTTATACGCGCTTCTGCGCGTGTGCGCACGATTGCACGTATATGTGCACACACGCACAGAGATGCACATACCGTGCACATGTGCTTGTCCACACAGAAACACGTACTTGTACGTACACACGCAGACACACACACACACGCACACGCACACACACACACACACACACACACACACACACACACACACACACACACACACACACACACACACACACACACACACACACACACACACACCTGCCTTGCTGGCGGAAAAAACAGAGAGCTGGGTGCGTGTGTGTGGGGGTGGGGATGGTGTGTGTGTGTGTGTGTGTGTGTGTGTGTGTGTGTGTGTGTGTGTGTGTGTGTGTGTGTGTGTGTGTGTGTGAATGTGGGGGGTGAGCTAAGGGGATCTGAGCAAAGGGAGAAGATGGAGACAGAGATGAGGAAGACAGGAGAACATGGAGAAACCGCTGACTGACTTGTACAATAACACATTGGTAGAGGAGAGAGGTGTCAGCTCTGCTTCAGCCATCTGCCATCACGCCGCCTCTTTCGCCCCAAAAGAGTCAATTCGAACATGGATTCAACCAGACAATATTTGAGGCACCTGCCTATACTGATACTTGATTGTGGAAAATGTCCTTTTTTACGACTTGCATAAGCCACCTTAAAAAATATAAATGTTAAAATGTACTTTTACAATTTCCCTTTGTTCACTGTGATAAAACACAACATTCTATAAAAATAGCGGTTATTCTTTTAACCGCATGAACCCTAATTTGGTTTAGAGGAAGAAATGGAGGGGATCAAGTACAGGGCCCTGGTTAAGTAGAATAGAATGTCTATCATCTGACATTTGTTTCACAGCTTCACTACCCTTCTTCCGTAATACGTATTGAATTGTCTCGTTCCTCTCCAGGTGACGGCCGAAGGCTTCGCCCCGCTGCTCCAGTTCGCCTACACGGCCAAGCTGGTGCTGAGCAGGGAGAACATCCGCGAGGTCATCCTGTGCGCCGACTTCCTGGGCGTCCACAACCTGGAGGACTCGTGCTTCCGCTTCCTGCAGGCCCAGCTACAGAACGACAGCCAGCAGCACGCCAGCAACGGCAAGGAGGCGCACGAGGACGACGAGGACGACGGCGACATCACGGCCGAGCACGACGCCGTCTCGTCCATGGAGGTGCCCGGGGAGTTTCCGCTGGAGGGCGAGATGGGGCGGCAGGCTGATCACGAAGCCGGGCTCCCGCGGTGTCCCAAGTACAGGAGGTATCATCAACTCAGCGACAAGCACAACGGCGAAAACCATCACGGCGGCGATGACATCTCGGCCGGCCGCGCGGCCGCAACCAGCCCCCACCGGCCACACGCGCTCCTCACCCCCTCCAGGATCAAAGAGGAGCCCTTCGGCTACGAGGCGGAAGAAGGGGACGACAGGGAGGGCTGTCCGCCGGAGCTGTGCGCCGCCGAGGAAGTCCTGGAGATGGAGCTGGAGGTGGAAGGGGGCCCCGTGGCGGCCGAGCACTCCCCGGGCCGGGGCTCGCCTTCCTCCTGCCTGCGCTCCTACCTCCAAAGGGGGGGCCTGGACCTCAGCACCGTGCCCAGCTCCACCATCCAGCAGCTCCTCACCAACAGACTCTCCCTGAACCACTACAGGGAAATGGTCAGAGAGAGGGACACGGGGGCATCTCAGGGCTACTGCCAAAGGGACCGCAAGGGCGGCTCGGTGGGCCGAGCGTCGCCTCCCGCGCACATTACCGCCGTGGGCGTGGGCGCCCGCGCCGAAGGGCTGGCGGCGTCCAAACCCGCTTCCTGCGAAGGCTTCTCCAAACAGGAAGCGGAGCTCGACCGGCGCAGCGTCATTTTCTCCTCGGCGGCCGGCGAGCAACACGGCGCGCCGGCCCACAGCTATGCCGAGCGGAAATTTCTAGAAAGGGACCCGCTAGAGGGCCAGAAAGGGTCTCTCCCCGGCAGTCAGAGCTTCTCGCTGTCTCCCGTTTCCTCCTCCGCCTCGTCCCTGCTGGCGCACGGGGACCTGCCCCTCTCCGGACGCTCGCGCCCCACCACCAGCTGCCCCGTCCCCATCAAGATGTCAGCCTGCTCCCCTCCTCCTCCTCCTCCCCCCCTGGAGCCCAGGACCCGCACCTCCAGCTCCTGCTCCTCCTTCTCCTACCTGGAGGACGGGGGCAGCGGCAGCTCGCCCTCCAGTCTGCCCCAGTTTGACTTCTCCTCTTCCCCGCGCTCTTCCGGCTCCGTCTCCGGGCTAGCCCACTGCCTGGCCGGGGCGGGGGGCGAACAGAGGAAGGCCGGCGGCGGTGCGGAGGTCATCTTTTCTCAGGGTCGCGCCAAGATCAAGTGCGAGCGAGGGTACGGGGCCAACGGGGCCAATTCTAGTGATGATTCTGGTTCCTTCTCGGAGGGAGACAGCGAGAGTGGCATCGCCAGAGACTCAAGTTGCCCTGAGGTCAGTATGGTGGTTCTGCCCACAGCAATGCCATGGTCCTGTTCTTGTTTTGTTTGTCAGATCAGTGTTTTCCCGACAATGGGTCGGGACCCATATGTCGCAAGTACAAATATTTGTTTTTAAAAAAAAATATTTTTTTATATTATTTCAAAAGATTTTCAAAACATATATATTTATATGTATTTTTTTTCTCCAGATTTCTTTGTATAATTTTGGATTTTTTTTCAAAAGAATTTCATTCATTTAAAATAACAACTAAGAAATTCCATAAAAAGAAAAAAGAAATACTTTTAACACATCAAGTGCCAGAGGTCTTTTAAAACAGGGTACATCCAGGGCCAGCGTTTCTTACCGTTTACGCCGATCGTTTTAGAGCTGCAAAAGCCTCCACGAGGACCCGGATGTAAACAAAGGGTGTCTGGGCGATGGCCGAGGGTCCCGTCTAACGACTGGAACAATAATATTTCGAACGCGATCCGCCATTGCAGAGTGATCGCCTGTCGAAAATGGCTTGTTTTCACCACTGTAAAAAAAGTATGGAGATATGGACCTTTTTCTCCAAATCCTAATTGGAGCGGACGGAAGTGACGTTTTCTGGGCTCATGTCACACCTGTCCATTCCATTTTACAGGGACCTTGGATCATTCCAAAGTTGCGTTAAAGTGCCCCTTGTGGAAAAAGAAAAAATATATAAAATAATTGAAAACACGTAGATTGTCTCGCACTCGACGGGTGTATTTGCAAACACGTAGATTCTCGTGTTTGGCACTCAATGTGTTAAGAAGTAGTGAAAATAGCTTGTAGATGTGTTATTTTCATTAGTTTGGGTCCCGGGGAGACATTTCTCTTTTGGGTCTCCAGCTAAAAAGTTTGGGAACCACACTGTGTTGGATAACTTGAGAAAGGATCGACAGATTCTCATTAAACTTGGTGGGAATGATCAGTAGACGGCCCCAAATATGTGATTAACTTTTGGGTCAAAAAGGTCAAAGGCCAAGGTCACAACTGAGCGATGTAGAACAAGAGATGTTGGTGTGGGCCAGTTGCCTTTGTTTAATTAGTGGTAAGCTTAATTTATGACCAGTCGCACAATGGTGATGCCTGCTGAAAATAGCAGACCAAGGTCACAACGCATCGCATCCACAAGGCGGTGTGAGCTTGTACGTTGGCTATTTTACACCACCGTGTGATGTATCAATCAGGCATTAGCTTAGCCCCCTGTTTTAGTCACAGATTCTTAGGGCTTAGTCTGGAAATGTATTTGAAATCTGGATTAACCCTGGAGCAGGGATCTTCAACGTTTTTCAACCCAAGGTCCCCTTAGCGGAGAAAGAGATGAAGCAGGGACCACGTCCCTTCATAGCTTCATGGACTTTTTTTCAGCACATTATCTTTTCTGTTAACATGTCGAATTCATGTTAATGTGTATTTTTTAATATTTAACCACTTAAACCCACAATACTTAGTAGACTTCACCTTTAGCTCTGTACTTGGTCTGCGTTTCCCCCCTCTGCGCCAAATCTCTACAAGCTCACAAAGCAGAAGTGGTTCATGTAAAATCCCGGACCCCCTGTTGAAGACCCATGCCCTGGACGTTATCCTGCTACTTCTTCATTTGATGACCAGGTCATCGGTTAATAGGAGACTCCGCCGATCATCAAATTATTGGCTTAAGAATGCGACAAAAACTGAAAAAAAGTCTTCGTGGGGTGTGTAATTGATAGACAATAAGTATTTTTTTTATGTGAACTACTTCTTTAAGTGTCACGTCCTGCTAACTTACTTGTATGGCAAATACAGTAGCTCCTATGTGATGATTTTATACACAAGAATGTGTTTTGGACTTAATTTATTCCATCCACCCTTACCTAGAATCTCTGTGTGAATCAAAACGTTTTTGATGCTCTAGACCTAAAATTAGATGTAGATGAAATTCTCATGAAGCTTGAAATATCCAAACAACTTTGGCTTATTTGCTTGTTCCTTGTCCACAATCCCATTCAAGCGGTGAGTGCTAGCGGCATGAATGCTAAATGCGTATCCCCCGCTTACTGCCAGGTCCCAGTGGGCTTTAACCCATTAAGACCGGGAACGCATCTGTGTGTCATTTTTTTGATTTCTTTGGGCTATTAAAATATAGCAGATATACAAGTTTGTGCCGCGCTATGAGCTTGTAGATCTGCTATTTTTGAAAAATCATGAAAATGTGTGCAAATCTTTGAATATATATATTTTTCAAAGCGATTTTTTTTTACTCAAATCTTTGCTTCTGAGGATTCTACAAATGTCTTCTGAATCCTAACAGTTCTTTTGTTTAATTTTTCATGTCAAGGACCCCCAAAATTATATGTATTTGTCCGCGGACCCCCATCTTAAAATAGTTTGTTACAGGGACCCCCAGAAGCAAAGATTTGACTTAAAGTGTATATATATATATTCAAAGATTTGCACAAGTATTTCACGATTTTTCAAAAATAGCAGATCTACAAGCTTGTAGCGCGGCACTCGGTGCCGCGCTATGAGCTTGTATATCTGCTATTTTTGAATAGCCAAAGAAATCTAAAAATGACACCCATTCTTTCCCGGTCTAAATGGGTTAAACTTCAGGATTTCTTAGTGATTGCAACTGGTATATCTGGCCGTCTCCACCTGCACCGAAGACCCATTACTCACCCTGACTTTGAAGAAAAACAGGCTAATGATGGTTATTTTTGTATGACAGCATGTGAGGGTTTCCTACAAATGGCTTCCGTGTGAGATTCAGCGAGAGGCTCTGTGTTGTTGGCGATAAAAGTTTCCTCTAATCTCTTGTTAGGATATGATGCTTTTATTTGAACTTCACAAACACGTTGAGTTAGATCCCCTCATTTTCGATGCTGGCAAATGAGATTGAAAATTAGCTTCTGAAATTGCCTCAGTGAGTCAATTTCAAAAAGAACAAAAGCAAGCTGTCCTAGATAGAACAGAGAGAGTTCATTTTGGGAGCCTGGAGTACATGACAGTCCTAGGAGCATTTGTGACAAGACGTGCTTTTGTGATAATTGATGCTAATGTTCTAGCTCCGCCAGAAGTTAAGCGGCAGCTTATTCAGCAGGGCTTTGCAGATAAAATGCTGATCATGTCTCAACAGTTTGAATTTAGGCATTTAGTAGACACTGTCTCTTATCCAGAGCCACTTACAAAGTGTGAGATTGGAGTAAGATGGCATGAACCCTAATCAACAAACAACAGCGTAAATGTTCACATAAACACTGTAGAGCACTGTTTCCCAAACAGTGGGTCGGGACCCATCTTTGGGTGGCGGAACTACTTTTTATGGGTCGCGAGTAAATATAAAAAAAAAATCAGTTTACATTAAAACAAATATTATTTCAAAAGATTTAAAAAAGTGTAAACAAAAATACTTTTCATCAAATAAAAACAATTCCAACATTTTTCAAAAGTATTGCATAAATCAAATGAAAAAAATCTAATCATTTCCATATACATTTTTAAAAAGTTTAAGAATTCGTGAAAATAGCAGATCTACAAGCTCACAACACGGCGCAAAGCCGCGTTTGTGAGCTAAAGAGTTTGTTTGAGCTTTGAGTTTGTTTTTGAGCTAAAGTGTTTGGGAACCAATGCTGTAGTGCCAAGAAAAACATTTAAGTGCTACAAAGTACCTAGGATATCAAGAAAGAATACCTAAGAAAATGTAAATACATTGTTAGGCAGTCATGTTGTAACTATATATAGTGGTGGTCAGGTTCAATATTGGTTCAAGTAGGGGGAGGCCTGTAGGTGTTTCAGTCTCTCTTACTGTAAATAAGCTTTAGAGAGCGGTTTAGAAGATATTTATGAATGGGAATTCTCTCAATAAAGAGCACCATTTAATGGAAGAAAAATACAGTCAGTAGGAGTCAGACAGTAGGAATTACAGCAATAGTATTCTTCACTATGTATATATATATATATATATATGTGTATGCACAAAATGTGCATACACATTGAACTGATTATATTTTTCAATTTTCTTCTCAATGTGTACTGCGGTCCCTGCAGTGATGGAAGAAGTACTCACATGTTTTACTTAAGTAAAAGTATCAATACTGCGATGTAGATTTACTCTGTTACAAGTAAAAGTCCTGTATTAAAAATGTACAAGGTACAAAAGTATCAAAATATACTAAAAGTACCAAATACCAAAGTAAAAGTACTTATAATGCAGAAATGTCTCATTTCAAGTTTTCTAAATGTATAAAAATCTAGCAGAAAACAATATCTACTAGCTCACAATGCGTCCCATCGCGACACATTGGGAGCTTGTAGATCTGCTATTTTCAAATAGCCAAAATATATATAGGGCTGAAGTGGTTAATGTATGTTTTGAAATAATAATCCAAATCTACAAAATAGTAACTAAAGTTAAAGTCAAATAATTGTTGTGAAGTAAAAAGTACAACATTTGCCTCTGAGATGTAGTGGAGTAGAAGTAAAAGTCCTGAAAATTGAAAATACTCCAATAGAGTAAAAAATCCTCAAAGGTGTGCTTAAGTACAGCACTTGAGTAAATGTACTTAGTTACTTTACACCACTGGTCAGTGGGTCCCTGTCATTACAAAAACCCACTGTCGGCCTGGGGAGGATAGCTATTAGCTACACATGGGCCGTGTTCCAAATGGCTCACTAGTTCACTACTCACTAGACAGCAGAGTGTTTCCAGTTCACTGTGTAAGGAACGAGTCAGCAAAACAACTAAAAGGTGTTTGAAGCACACTAGATAGGCTATCCCATAGTCCCTTGTGTGTGTCTCCATGCTCTGCTGCCAAGCAATATATGGACCCTTTTCACAGCAGACATTTTGATGGGGTAAACGCAGCTGAAGGTAATAATGGCTGTGTGTCTCACAAACAGAAGGCAACTGCCAGCTGCTTCCCTGCTCGATTAGCCACTGTCCTTCGAAGACAACGTTTACGTGTGTGCGTGGAGGTACCTGGAATTGAATGTGATTGGAGACAGGCTTCCAAGCAGAGTTGAAATTAACTAAGTACATTTATACAAATGCTGTACTTGAAGTGTAATGTTGAGATACTTTTACTTAAAGGACGACTTCACCCATTTTCAATGTATCTTCATATAATTGGTCCTCACTAATGCTCATTATAACGTGGCACCATTTTTGTCTACTCAGTCTGTGTCTCAGAGGAGGGCTGTGGACAATGCAGAAAACCGCCTACCAGTGACATCATCTATGGGGGAATCCAAGCTAATAGAAACGGCAGGCTTTCTATTCCTGGAAAGTTAGCATGCTATAATGAAAGCCATAAAAATCTAAATAAATTTCAACAAGAAAGCAACAAAGAAAGACAAATGTATTAGGGAAAAAACACAAAGAAAAGGCTAAGACTAAGGAATGGAGAAAAAAACAAACAGTGGACTGGTGAGAAAGGGGGTGGTGGAGTTAGCTGGGGAAAGCCATATTGAAGAGGTGGGTTTTGAGAGCGGTTTTGAGAGTGGTTTTACTTGAGTGTTTCCATTTTTCAATACTGTATACTTTTACTCCACCACATCAGAGGCAAATATTGCACACTTTACTCCACTACAATCATTTGAAAACCTTAGTTACTAGTTACTTTTCAGATTTCGATTATTATTACTATAACTAGTCTACTGAACAAGTCAGCAGTGTTGCCATGTCCGCTTATTATAAGCGAGTTTGGGCTTGTTTTTCTGTAAAGTTGCTTGTAAATAGAACCAGTTTTACCAACCAACATTTTCATTTCAAGGACATGAACATTTGTCCGCAGACCCCCCCCTTCTGAAAATATGTTGTGCCAGAGACCCCCATACAAGATTTGTGTGGATTTGAAAATATTCCACAATTTTCCCCTTTTTTCAAGATTTTTCTTGTGAAAATAGCAGATCTACAAGCTCACAACGCGTCGCATCGCGACCCATAGATCGGCTATTTTCAAATATCCAATCATGCTCATGTGGTCTGTAGTGGCTTCTTTTGGGCTTGTTTTCATAGACGTGGTTGCTTATTTCTCACGCAAACACTGGCCATGGGGTGTCCATTCACTTCTTTTCACTGGACAAGGAATTTCACGCATGGAGGTGAACTGAGGCAGGCTAAAACATGTGGCACATCAGTAATGACAGGAAGGTCTGTGTTCTCAGTGGGGTTAGCATCTTTATGATCTGATAATAAGCAATGTTCACAGCTAATAGCGCTGAGGAAGTGCCGTTGCTATTTTTGGTTACCTTCCTAAATGTATCCTAGGTTGCTCAAAACAGCAGCACTATGTAACTTTCCTCTTCTACCCCGGATTTGAACCCGGTTTCCTGCGCAAGTGCTGAAATGCTTACCACTGAGACAATAGAGCCTGCTTGCTCAGCCTGCTTGCTCAGGGGATAAATTTAATCTTGACCATGAGGTCAAAATTTGTGTCAGATCCTGTGTCTAAGTGAGGCATGACCTTTGACACTATCTAAATGTCTAAATAGAAGTGCAGGGAGACAAAATACAACTAAAAATCTAAAATGACACACAGATGCGTTCCCGGTTTAAATGGGTTAACATACTCTACCATACAGATTGGACAAAATTACATTGTATTCATAAAAGAAAGTGACGTAGTGCTGCTTTAGTTGAATTTTTTATGAGTTGGGTTATAAGTTATAATGCGGTATGTGTTGCTTGTGTCATCATCAACAAGTGGCTCATGGTTTTCAGTGTGAACAGAATGAATGAATCAGTGATATTCTTTCAAAGGGCCTCGTAGGTGTGATTTACAGCTCCGACTATTCTTAGACAGCTTTGTCTCCTTGGAGAAATCGCACACACAAACACACATAAACACACATGCACTCGCACAACCACACTCTGTGGAATTGGAAGAGTGCTATGTCGTTGCCATAGCGATGGCTAAGCACATTCCATATCTGGTGGAGATATGAGATGTGTTCTTCACTGATGCAAACACACACACGCGCGCGCACACACACACACACACACACACACACACACACACACACACACACACACACACACACACACACACACACACACACACACACACACACACACACACACACACACACACTGACATATGCAGTATTAGCTATATCGGATTTTGTTTCTGGTCTGAAAGTGAGTCAGTATGTGGATGAGTAAGTACTGAAACGTGTGAGAGAGGGTGAATTTATTCTAACATGCTATTTTTAGTACATATAGTCATGCAACTTGAAGGCAAACTTTAGATGGGGGAAAATGTGTCAGTTCTCGCTATGGAAACCCATAAGAGAATTGCCACTGATGTATGTGACACTTTGGTCATTTTGTAGTTCATAATTGAGCACACAAGCGCATTCTTGTACCGCTTTTTTCTCCCTAATTTAGTCGTTATGCCAATTTTTACCTCCCCACACACATTTCTGTATTCTATACTGACTCACCTGCAGTGAGGAGCCCCCACCAGGAGGACGTAGACAGAGCCTTTGTCCTACTCCTCCCGCCCAACACTCCCTGCTGACAGGTGCCGCCCCAGCCCGTAGGAATACATGCAATGACTATCATCAGCCTCCCCGCCCGGCTTCCCTCCCCCGAACACGGGCCAATTGTGTTCGTATAGACACTCGACAAAGCTTTGCCCAGGCTGGATTCGAACTCACAACCTCCGCGCCACCCAAGCGCCTCAAAGAATTTGTTTTACATAATTTACACAGAACCATACGTATAGGCTCTGTGCATAACTGTATTCCCAGGTTAGCCAAAGTTGGCATACCCATTTCTAGTTCTGGTTGAGTTTCCCATCGCTTCTCTTGATTGGTGCAGCAGCAAATTTCAACCAGAAACACACATTACACCTTCATAATGTGCACAGCTAGTAACTTCATAAATTATTATGAATACGAATATGGTGAGTTAATTACAGTGGGTTAATGGCAAGAATGCTTCATAAATAATAATGCTCTTAATTTGTCAAAAAAACGAATGGTCCAGTTTTTGAGCTGCACTTCAGTCTTTGATAAATCCTTCCGTAGTTTAGATCACAGCATGCGTGTTTATAGGTGTGTGTGTGGTCTAAAGGTGTGTACGTGGGAGAGCGGGTTACCTGCATGCGTGTGTGTGTGTGTGTGTGTGTGTGTGTGTGTGTGCACGTGTTCCATATTACTCCACTGTGTGTGTGTGTGTGTGTGTGTGTGTGTGTGTGTGTGTGTGTGTGTGTGTGTGTGTGTGTGTGTGTGTGTGTGTGTGTGTGTGTGTGTGTGTGTGGTCTTGTCCTAGTTCCGTGCCCTGACCCAGTTGTCTTACCTAGAGAGCGGACAGGCTCACCACAGGACGCCCCGTAGCCAGGTGGAAGGTGTCCTCCTGTCCCCCCAGCCCCTCCACCATCTGCTCCTCTCACCAACCCCCCCCCACCTCAAACTGGGACACTCTGTCCAGGCCAAAATACCCCCCCCCCCCTCCCCACCCCCAACTTCTCATTGGCCCACTGGGGGCTGTTCCAGGAGGCTCCGCAGCACACAGCGTTAACTCACTTTAGGGCTGGGCAATTAATCCATTTAGACCGAGAACGCATCTATGTGTCATTTTTAGATTTCTTTGGCTATTCAAAAAATAGCAGATCTACAAGCTCAGCTTATAGCAGATTTACAAGCTCATAGCGCGGCACTCGGTGCCGCGCTATGAGCTTGTAAATCTGCTATTTTTGGAAAAGAATCGTGAAAAATGTGTGCAAATCTTTGAATATACATTTTTACTATCGACTAAATCGATTAATCTGATTAACCACTTAAGTAGAAGTATCATAAATGACTTATTTGTCCAAGGGTGGTTTACAAATATTGTGGAAAATGCGTTGTGAACTTGTAGATCTGCTATTTTAACTACATATATGTTTACGTAGATGTATGTTTGAAGTCCTATCCCCTGGCCTACTGTACCTCACACTAATTCACAGCCGCGCGTGCAGCAGAGTACAGAAGTGTAACCGACTCGACACCAGCTCCTCCACACTCCAGCAGACCTACAGCACATTGAAATCAAAACCAGAGCACTAGACAGAGAGAGAGAGCCAGAGAGATGAGGGAGAGAGAGAGAGAGACAGAGAGAAGATGTAGAGAGAGAGAGAGAGAGAGAGAGAGAGAGAGAGAGAGAGAGAGAGAGAGAGACAAAGAGAAGATGTAGAGAGAGAGAGAGAGGAAAGGAGGGAGAGGGGGGCATACAGGAAGCGAGAGAGAGGGAGGTAGAGAGAGAGGCAGGGATTACAAAAGGAGAGAGAAATGGGGTGGAGGGAACAACGTGAGATAGAAAGAGAGAGAGAGAAGAGACATGGGGGATTTACGACTGTCTGAGAGCTCACTCTGTTATTCTAACCTTATTATGTGACGGGTAGGAGTCACTACGCTAAATATAGAAATATATCGAGGAGAGAGAGAGAGAGAGAGGGAGGGAGGGGGGAGAGAGACAAACGGTGTGAGAGAGAGAGACACAAAGAGGAGACGGAGGAAGAGACAAATGAATGGAGCCACATGCAGAGAGAGGTGGAAAGATGGAGGGATGAGGGAGAGAGATAGGAAGTCATACAGGGGAGAAAGAGAGCGCTCCTCTCCTCTCTCCTCTCCTCTCCTTGTCAGAGTGAATGACTTCACTTCCTGCATAGAGACAACAAAGTGCCATTCACCCTGATAGGTAGAGTTCATTAGCTGATGTAATGAAAACATTTAGCAGCGGCCTCTTCTGAAGACAAATGGAGCATAGTAGAATAGGATAGATTTACAATGAAGACCTGAGGCTGATACTACAAATGTCTTCTAAATCAGTAGTTCACGCACTTTCAAGATTTTTCAAAAATGTTCAAAAATAGCAGATGTACAAGCAGCACAAAGTGACGCGCTGTGAGCTTGTGTATCTGCAATTTTTTTTATAGCCAAGGCAAAAATCTGAAATGACACAGGTGCTTTCCCGGCAGTGTTTTTGTTGACTAAAACTAAAAGACTAAAAGACTAAGACTAAATCAGAATTAGCTGCAGTGTTCATTTTGTTGACTAAGACCAAGACTAAAAGACTACGATTTTGATATTTAGTCGACTAAGACTAGACTAAGACTAAACAATTTCAGATGACTAAAATAGGACTAAAACTAAATTGTGTGTTATTCAAAAGACTTAAGGTCACACCGGGGCGATTTTTTTCATGCGAATAATACGTTTTTTTTTTAAACCTTATAAAGTCAATGCAAGCTTCCACACTAGTTTCGCGGAGCGAAAAAAGCGTCTTTTAATTATTCGGAACGAGTCAGAATTTTGCGTATATTCGCATATTCGCCGGTGTGTAACCGCCTTAAGACTAAGGCTAAATCCGAATTTGCTGTCAAAATTAACTCTGTTTCTCGGTTGTAATGGGCTAAAACAGATACAAAGTACAATACATGACACAATACACAACATGTTTCAAGTTAGTGTTCATTTTCATCATTTGGTGTTGTACTGTATATGAGGATTTTTTTTATGAACCTAGTCCAAAAAAAGAGGTAGCTACTAATAGATTAATGTCAACTTTCATTGACTTAACAGAGACATCACATTATCGCTGTGATGTCAGTATGTCAACTCAGCATCAATTATTTACCTCATCCAACCCCTGATTGCAATGTCACGCGTGTTAGCATAGTGAATAACAAATCAGCCTTATTATGCCTGTTTGGAATGAATGAAGGCTGCCTTTCACATTTTACTGTAAACTAAGCCATGTGTTGCAGCTGGTGAATTTGATAGACTGGTTTATAGTGACACCTAGTGGGCGCAGGGGCACATTGTCCTTCATTCAGTAACATCAGTAGGTCTCGCATACCACGACTATTAACACTGACGGGAACAGGACAGCCTAATGGAAAAGAAGAAGTAGTATACTATTATTTGCATTCCTGTCACTAAGTCATTCAACTTGTTTGATTTAATGCAGTCTCTAAAACATACTTCTCGTGATTTATTTCCTTGTCTCATGTTTTGTTATTATATATTTATTTAAGCATTTTAGATGTATCGATGTGTTTGTTTCTGGTTTTGTGGTTTCGGTTCATACTTTGACTGCAGAAATGACATAAACTATTGTATCTGATCAATCTATCGAATTATCTTATCTTGTCTTATGTTATCTTTTATCATTAGGTGAATTCATACAGTAAAATACAATAGATTATAGTGTTGAATAGTGTTAATATTGTCAGCAATTTTTGAATAAAATTCCATTTCGTTTTTGAAATGTAATGTTTTACTTTTGGTCCAGTTTTAGTTGACTAAATATGATGCGATTTTAGTCAACTAATCCTACAGTTGATTTAGTCGACTAAAATGTATTTTGGCAGGCCTCTTAATGCCTGATTTATACTTAGCTGTGTGTCGAAAATAGCCGATCTACAAGCTCACAACGCGTCTTTGTGAGCTTGTAGGTCAGCCATTTTCGGAGCGTGACACCCGTGCGCAGCCAAGCATAAAATGACTTGTCTTAGTTCTACTGGATCTCTTCTCCTCCAGTCCCTCCCTGACATTTAGTCTAGTTTTTATTTGTTGACGAAATTGTCAATATATTTCGTCATAGTTTTTTTATTTCGTTTTTATTACGTTTTCGTCAGTGAAAAAAGGTAGACGACGAACATTTTTTGTCATAGTTTTAAGTCGACAAAATTAACCTGTTAAAACCGGGAAAGTGTTTAAATTTTTAGAGTTGGCTATTCAAATACAGCAGATATACAAGCTCACAGCACGTCACCGCGCTGCGAGCTTGTACATCTGATTTTTTTGAAAAAAAAAAAAAAATCAGAGCTTGAGAACCACTGATTCAGAGGGCATTTGAAGGATCGGCCTCAGGTTATTTAACGCTGGTGTTGAACCATGTTGCCAACCAACCGTCTCTCTCCCCAGGTGAAGCTGCCCTTCCCGGTGGATCAGATCACCAACCTGCCGCGCAACGACTTCCAGATCCTCATCAAGATGCACAAGCTGACCTCAGAGCAGCTGGAGTTCATCCACGACATACGCCGCCGCAGCAAGAACCGCATCGCCGCCCAGCGCTGCCGCAAGCGGAAGCTCGACTGCATCCAGAACCTGGAGGTCGAGATCCGCAAACTGGTAGGGTGACACAGCCACGCACGCATGCACGCACGCACGCACGCACGCACGCACTTTTTTATTGGGTCATTTTATCGTCTACTCAGGCTTTTGTGTTTCACCCCAGACAGACAGTTTTTAAGTTGCTTGATTCAGTATTTAGATATTTGATATTTATTTTATCAGACCCCTTCCTATACAAATTCATTGTAACTTCAAACTCCATTTGAACCATGATAGATTCATCGTAAACACCTGTCCTTGGTTCTGGTGACTGATATTGTCTTTCTAATACGTGAGTAGACCGTGTTCTTTCAATTACTTTTTTCATTTATTTGTAATATTTTCTATGGAAAATGAAAAAAATTAAATACTATAAAAAAGTAACACACGGCCCCACTCAGATATTAGGAGGGCAGGATGAGTCACCAGAACCAAGGACGGGTGTCTTTGATGACTTTAACATGTGAAAGGCACGGTGGCGCAGTCGGTAGCGCTGTCGCCTCACAGCTAGAAGGTCCTGGGTTCGATTCCCGCCGGGGATGCTGTGGGCACTGAGGGCGTGTCTTCTCCTCCACGTCATCAGCGCCCATACCCTAGGTGGGTTTGGCGAAAGGGCCTACTCTGTGTGGAGTTTGCATGTTCTCCCCGTGTCTCCTAGGGTAGTTAATACCCTCACAAAAACATGTAGTAATCCTGGTCGCTATACCGCCTCCCCCATGACAGCCGGGGCGCCTGATGGAGGGGAAGGGAACTGGTTGGAATAACGTGTTCCTTCCACGCGCTACGTTCAACCAGGGAAACTCCCCCCTGTCAGGTGACAAGAAGGTCAGTTGGCTCTCATGCCTGAAGGAAGCATGAGCTCGGCCCTGGCCTCCCTACTGTGGGGGACTGGTGTAGTGCTGGTGTAGGGCTGGTGTAGCGCCCAGGATCACTTAGGAAATTGGCACCGGGTGAAAAAAATGGGTTACAAAAATCGCGGGATAAAAATTTAAGTAAAAAAAAAAAAAACATGTGAAAGTAGACAGGGAGGTGCAGGGCAGCCAGGACATTTTTTAAAAGTGAAATATCCCTTTAAGACCTGAGGCCGGTTCTATAAATGCCTTCTAAATCAGTAGATTTTTCACAAATGTTTCAAAAATAGCAGGTGTACAAGCTCGCAGTGCAGCACGAAGTGACGCGCTGTGATCTTGTATATCTGCTATTTTTGAATAGCCAATGCAAAAATCTAAAATAGGGTTGCTGTGATCTAAAATGACAAAAATCTAAAATGCTTTCCTGTTTTTAATGGGTTAAAGTTGTTTCTTGAAATGTCAGCACCATATCTACTTCAAAACTGCACTGTAATATATTCCATGTTTTATGGCCTTTGCGCCTTTGCACGCGCGCGTGTGTGTGTGTCTAACCTAAACCCTAACCTTAACCTCAGTAAAACTATGCCTAACCCTAACCTAAACCCTAACCTTAACCTGGGTAAAACTATGCCTAACCCTAACCTAAAACCTAACCGTAACCTAAACCTCAGTAAAACTATGCCTGCCAGGAAGCCAATCAGACACAGGTAGGGCGGGTCTATGGGTGGATCTTCTTATAACGTTGGCGGAATCCATAATTCATCTTCCCAGGCGGCCTCTCTACCCACTCAGCGATGGCCGCCACAAGGTGCGAAGTAGGCTTATACATATCCACCATTGATACTCAGCATCCTGTGTCCCAACAGGTGTGTGAGAAGGAGAAGCTGCTGAGCGAGCGCAACCAGCTGAAGGTGTGCATGAGCGAGCTGTGGCAGAACCTGTCCTACCTCTCCCAGGAGGTGTGCAGGGAGGTGCAGGGCAGCCAGGACAAGAGCGCCGCCCTCGCCGCCCAGCATCACCCGGCCCTCCATCACGGCCCGCGCCCGGCGGCGGGCGCCGTCGTCTCCGCCAGCATCGACCTCACATCCAACCCGGGGTCGCCCGCAGAGTCCGAGGAGGGTTCCGCCGGGGGCTCCGCGTCGCCCGGACGCGACCCGTGTCCCGTGGACGCGGGTCGCGGCCAGGGGCAGGAGGATCCGTGCGGGGTAGAGGCGTCCGGTCACGGTCAGAGGAACGGAGAGTCTCCCCTGGAGAGCGGGTCGAACGTGGATACATGTAGCCCCACTGTAACGGTGGACTTCTGCCAGGAGATGACTGAGAAATGCACAACAGACGAACAGAAGATGGGAGACTGCACTTAATGGTTCAAAAGGTGGCTTGTCCTAGAAACACATAACTTCCTCTACCTTGATATTTGAAGTACATTTGTAGTTGTGGTTTTGTTTTCTTGTTTTGTAAAGGATGACACTAGAGTTGTCTTATCAGCAATACTGTTCAACAGGTATTTTTTGGACTGGTTACAATAATAGCACTGGCAGCTTTCTCTCTCTCTCTCTCTCTCTCTCTCTGTCTGTCTGTCACTCTCTCTCTCTGTCTCTCTCTCTCTCTCTCTCTCTCTTGTTGTCTCTTTCTATCTTTCTCTTCTCTGCTTCCCTCCCACTTTCGCGCATCACGGGAGGTTAAACTCAGGAATTCTCAGAATGTTCACCAATGTCCATGTTGAAAATGTACATGCACTTTACTTTAGAGTCCTGTTGGTACTCGATAATTACATTTTTTTTTTCAAATAATATATATATACACATGGGGCCAATTTAATCTAATTTAATCTCATGGCACTTCGTTCAGGTGTACAAATTCAAAGTACAAGTAACGTAGATTAAAAGCCTATCAAATAGGTTCTTGTTGTTTCATTTAAATTAAGGTTTTTTCAGTAAAGTGGTAATTGTCCAGTGACACAGGACTTTAAGGTAAAATGTTACCAAAGGTAATGTATTTGTAAAATTGTACATTAAGAAGAAATCATCGGACGAGCTCTCATTATGCAACGTTTCCTTTGTCAGACTTTCACTCCCCCCCCCCCCCCCGTGCAAAGACGGCGGCTAGTTACACATTCCTCTTCTGCCTTTTTTCACGTCTGTGCTCGGAGAAAGAGCGACACATGGGATGGATACTGTAAAACCAGAGAAGAAGGACACATGCATGTAATGTTGTTCTTTGCTAGAACCTTCTACAGCTACCTGGCCATGATATACGTACGTATAGCGTCTCTGTCGGGTGGAGAAAAAACGCTACTTTTGAGGATTCAAATTCAAAAGCATCAAAAGTAGCAGATCTACAAGCTCGAAACGCGTCGCTTGTGGATCTGCTACTTTTGATGCTTTTGTGTGACGCTGTAGTATGATCAAGTAGGGCGTTAATTTACGAAAAAACTCACAAAGTTTGAATATGAAAATAAGAGGTTTCTGCCCAACAGCGACGAAATAAGTATAGTTGGGTCGCCAGCGGCTCAGGAGGTAGAGCGGACATCGGGGAAGGTTCGATCCTCGGTTCCCCCCAGGCTTCGTGGCGCCTGCGTAAGTGTCCCATGAGCGAGACGCTTAACCCGCAAATGCAGGATCACTGCAATATATATACAGTATATACAATACATCACAGACATTACAGAGTCTGACGGGTCAAAGATTTTGGTGCAACACCGGATCTTCTTTCAAATTCAAACAGTAATGCAACCTGAATAATAGGGTCATTTCACTTTCCCAAAGCTAACAGGACTCAGGTTTTTTAAAAGCAGTGGTGGAAAAAGTACTCACATTTTTTACTTAAGTAAAAGTATCAATACTGCAATGTAGAAATACTCTGTTACAAGTAAAAGTTCGGAATTCAAAAATGTACTTGAGTAAAAGTACAAAAGTATTGGCATCAAAATGTACTTAAAGTACCGAAAGTAATTTCAAGTTTTCAAATGTATAAAATATTTTGAAAAAAGCAGATCTACAAGCTCACAATGCGTCGCATCGTGACGCATTGTGAGCTTGTAGATCGGCTATTTTCCAATGGCCGAAATGTATATAGGGCTGAAGTGGTTCATGTATATTTTGTAATAATAAACTAAATCTACAAATATACACTATTTGGATCCGAGATGTAGTGGAGTAGAAGTAAAATGACTGGAAATTAGAAACTTAAGTAAATGTAGTTAGTTACTTTCCACCACTGCTTAAAAGTGTGATTTTGATACCTGTTTCGACTGAATGGGTAGAGAAAAAACAAGCGCTAATTTAGATTCCTCGTTCTCCAGTCACAGAGCACAGGCACAAGTGATAAAGTGTGGTTGACACATGTTTGGCCGTATATCCTCACCAGGTAGCTGTACGACCCACGGTTCTGCCAAAGTTCATCATCACTTTAAAAGGTGACAGCACTGCCCTGAATCCTCCAAGAGGGTAAGGTATAGCAATGACAAATATTGACATTGGCACTTAAAAACAAAACTCCCAAGTACAGTACTTTGTGAATCAACCCAGGTCTCCAGATATTGTTGTCGAGATCTACTTAATGATTACTTCTGCAAATCTCGAGTGCTCATTTTGTGAGCCACTAATTTATTGTCTTTAATGTAGTAAGAATCTAGTGTTTGTACTTAGCTAGGTATTTCGCCACTACTGTTGTATTGTACATAAGCCAAATAATCCTATTTAAAGTATTTGGTATATGGGGTGTAAGACGCCTAAATATTACATCTTATGAGATTGTCGATTGTGTAAATTTATGCACACAAAAAGGAAACGAGAAAAAAAGAAAATACAATTTCCTATTCGCAACTCAGTATTTGTGATGGTTCCATGGTCTGAAATTCAGAGCTGTAAACGAAACGAAACAAAATCAACAGTGGTGAGATATTGATCGAGGGAGATGCCAAATCTGTCTGCTGACCCGAGAGTCGATTGGAAAGCACGTGTCACGGTTCCGGTCTAGGCCAGTGGTTCTCAACCTGTGGGGGGTCCCCAGATGACAATGAAGTGACCATTTAAGGTCTTTTAAGACCTTTTTAATACCTAGAAAAGAAAGAAAGAAAATAAATGTGACCATTACTGCATCAAAAGTAATCAACGGGTCAAACATTGGCCAAATTGTCAAAATTTATAAGCAAGAGGCAAACATTGTGAAATAGCCGATGTACAACGTGAGGTGTTGTGAGCTTGTAGATCTGCTATTTTCACAAGATGTATCTGTGGGAACTGAGTCAAACTAAATGTAATGCCTTGTCAGGGTGGGGGGTCCCCAGTTCAAATATGATTATTTTGGGGGGTCGTGACCTTAAAAGGCTTAGAACCACTGGTCTAGTTTGATGATCAAATTCATTCTGGGGCATTGTTTTGGTCGACCCTGGCGGCATTTTTGGCTTATTTTAAACCATCAGTCTCAAAGGAGGGTTGGGGTCATGCTCATTTTCAGTTTTCATGTCAAGTGGTGGAATTTCAAAATAATTGATATAATCATTTGGACACCGGATACATACATTTTGTTGTTGTCAAACAATTGTATCCAGAATATATTATGGACCACTGACCACTTAAGCCCTGTTTTACACTGTATTTCTGTGTTGTGTGGTGAAAATAGCCAATCTACAAGCTCACAAACTGTTGTGATGTGATGCTTTGTTAGCTAGTAGATAGGCAAATCTTTTTTGGAAGATTCTTGCCTATAATGGCATGTCCAAAATAGGGACGCAAGGTTGAAAGTGGTTAACCACTCAAACATTTATAGCACTTGGTTTTTTGAAGAAATTAGTTTGGAAAACAGATTTGACAAGATGTACATTTTTTATGGAAAAAATCTGAGTTCCCACATAAGTCTGACTTTAGTCCATTGAACTTGAAGCATGTTGACCCTAACCCTGTCCTTAACATGGCTGAACTCTCAGCATAGCCAGTGGTGGACAGTTAAGTACTTCCTTTGAGTATCTGTACTATACTTGAGTATTTGTATTTTTGGATACTTACTATGACTTTCACTGCACTACATTTCAAAGATTAATGTTGTACTTTTGACTCCGCTACGTTTCTTGAAGGGGGAAAAGTATATTATGAATTCACCACTTAAGTCCAATTCCAAATATAGTGAAAATAGCAGATCTACAAGCTCACTCAGCTTTGTAATTTGCACTTTTTAATACTCAAGTATTTTTTAATACTTGAGTATTTTTTAAAGCAATTACTCCAGTACTTTAACTCAAGCACATATCTGAGTGGGCAACTTTCACTTGTAGTTGAGTCATATTTGACCAGGAGTATCTATACTTTGTCTCAAGTACTAGGGTTGAGTACTTTGTCCACCACTGAGCATAGCATACCGATATACCAATGACTAAGCTCCACCGAATGTACTGAAGGCTCAGAGTACACTGAAGAACATTCATCAGCTGATCTTTTATTAATATGAACATTTTAACTTATTTATTTTCACTTTGTTGTTGGGGGTTGGGGCTTTGGTTCAGGGAAGGGGTATAGATTCAAAATGTAGGCTTCTGCCCATTCCTAGCATCGATTCTTGTGTTCGGTAATGGTTGTTTTTGTTTTATTATTATTATTATTATTGACAGTTGATTGAAAGATGACATGTCTTAATGTGTTACAAGTCACAAATGTCCTTATTGACTATAACTTATGCGAGGGTTTAAACGTAAAAGGGGCGTGAGTATGTTTACAACAATTGTATGCAACGTGTTTTTGTTTTGTAAAGATATTCATATGACCAGAGACTTCATTTGAATAGAAACGCTGATACGTTTTTTTCTTCTTTTTCTACTTAACTTAAAACTGTAGGTGACAATTTGTGACAAATTTAAACATATTGACAAGTGCAGCTCCAATTCTTGCCTTAGAGGTTTCAGAGGCCAAACTATTCAGTAAGGGAATGAATGGAGGGATTGCATTCAATCAAATGTACACTGCGGCTCCGAACCCATGTAAACATGGACAACAGAAGGGCCACAAAGCAAGTAGTGCTGGGCGGTATGACTTCATATCAATATCAAGATTATTTCAAACGTTTGCCTCAATTACGGTTAATGAACGATTATTCAAAAGAAATGTATACGTATATAGTGAAAATAACAGATTGTGAGCTTGTAGATCAGCATTTCTTTAGGCATAATACAGGGCTTAAGTGGTTAATGAGACTAATGGCTTTAGTCAATTATAAAAACAAAATCGATTCAAATTTTTTTGGTGTCCATTTGTTGACATATACGAAAAATATATATGTATGAAAAACTGCACCTCGATTATTCGATTCACTTACATGAGCTAGATTAAGTGGGTTATTGGTTCTAAATGTCTGTTTCGATATATTTGGGATTAATTGCCCAGCCCTACTAACACGTGTGTCAGCCTAAAATCAAGTGTCATTTTGTGTAGCTAGCTACAAACAGTTTGTCACATCGCACAAACTTTAAACTCTCCGGTCTCATTCAAAAATGACGTAACCATTTGGAACGAGAATAACTCATCACTTAATATACGTTGTTTAACCACTTAAGCCCTATGTACTTCGTCGTGTGACAAATAGAGAAAATAGCCAATGTACAAGCTCACAACGCATTTGTAGATTGGCTGTTTTCGCAATTGAGGAAACATTTTGGAAAAATGTGAAACGTTTGGAAATATGCCTAAAATAGGGACACCGGGGTTAAAGCGGTTAAGTTGATAACTATTAAATTATGAGTTACCAACCCTCTCTAATTAAAGGCATTAGCTCATGAAAATGGTTTAATGATTTTAAATGTTAAATATTGAGGGATAAACTTCAGGTAACAAAATGTAATGTTGAAATGGATGCCCCTAGTATTGTATAATACTTACAGTATAGTATTGTGCCAATAGAAAATCCTGTAGGATTTTTTGACTAGTAGGGGCATAGCGTTTCAGAATAAAACTCCTCATTTAGTAATACAATTATATGACCACTGAAATTATCTTTTATCTCAGTGGTTCCCAAACATAGGATCGAGACCCACTTTTGTATCGCAGACCCTTTTTTTATGGGTCGCAAGTAAATATCCCAGCTTTTTTCCTTTTGTTCCAGAAATGTTCAAATGAGGAAACAAAAAATCTGAAATATGAATCTGAAATTTAAGGGGGGAAAATGAAAACATTTTCAGAATCTTTTCAAAAATAAAATCTACAATAGCGAAAATATCCAATCTGCAAGCTTCTAGATCAGCAATTTTCACTATTTTTAAAAAAGTGATTAAAGATTTTTTTGAAACATTTTGTACGTTTGGGTCCCGGGGGAGACGCCTTAATGTCTCCATTGGGTCTCGAGACGAAAACGTTTGGGAACCACTGTTTCAAACGGCTGAGGTTTCATTGTTCTGTTTACATTGTCGGGGGGTGGAGGGGAATGGGGGGGTGGGGGGGAATGGGGGGGTGGGGGGGATGCTGCACTCCACAGCTGAGACCCAGTGCAGCTTTTGGTTGAATCCCAGGTCATGTGTATCCACACGTCAGGGTTTGTTAAACCGCCGGTTCTCAACATCGGGGGCCCAAATGGAGCCTTATACGGGCCTGTAAACTGGAACATTTGGCAGTGGTGTAAAGTAACAAAGTACATTTACTCAAGTACTGTACTTAAGTACCATTTTGAGGTATTTTTTACTTTATTGGAGTATTTTAAATTTTCAGTACTTCTACTCCACTACATCTCAGAGGCAAATATTGTACTTTTACTCCACTACAATTATTTCAAAACTTTAGTTACTTTGCAGATATAAATGATTACATTATAAAACATGCACCTCAGCCCTATTTTATACCTAGGCTATTTTCAAACATTTAACTTTTGGTACTTTAAATATATTTTGATGCCAATACTTTTGTACTTTTACTCAAGTAACATTTTGAACACAGGCCTTTTACTTGTAACATAGTACTTCTACATTGTGGTATTGATACTTTTACTTAAGTAAAACATTTCAGTACTTTTTTGCAACACTGCCATTTGGTTCCATTTGTACGCTCTCATTGAACTCTGATGATTTTACAGTGTAGATGATGAAAACTTCAAATAGGAGGGGGGTCTGTGGCCTAATGCATATCAAACTAGGGGTCCTTGAAATAAATCACTGAACTAAACACTGGAACCCCAACCTACACTGTCAAATCCTCAGTGCTTATTTAACTCTGAGAGTGTACGGGTCCATTTGGCTCCATTTACAGTATATACTGTACACTCTCAGAGTTACAGACCCATAGAGGTCCATTTGGAACCCCGTGGTGGTCCCCGGACCCCAGCGTTGAGAAACGGCGCGTTAAACCACATTTTGAAAGGAGAGCAGACTCTTTTTTAACACATATCTACCTGGACAATTCAGCATACCTCTTCTTTTTTGGGTAAGGACTGTATTATAGACATGTTGACATTTTACCAGTGGTGTCGTTTATAACTTTTTACATGGACAAGTGGTTATTATTATCATTGTATTTGTAGATTTTTCTGGTGAGCCATTTTTTTACGTGTCCTTCTTTGGAGTTCCTACATGACTGTTATCGGCAGGTTCAACTCTTTTTTTCTTTCTTTTTTTTACCTTTTTGAATGTTCGAATTGCCTGTTTTTATTATTTTGTACATATTGTGCAACATGTTGTGTTTTCGTTCATTTGATATGCAAATGATTTGAAAGAAAAGAGAAAAAAAATCAACACTTTGTCTAGGCAAAATTCTGTTCGGAAATAAAAACAAAAAGCATGAGACAATTCTACAGTAAGTGTTTTTTTCATCCATTTACAAAATGTTTGAAGCATTTAATATGAATATAATAGAACATAGCTCCACCAAATCTATTTTTATATAAATTACTACAAATACAGAATTTCTATACAAGTCTTCACCTTAGAAAAATTAATTTTGAACCACTTAAACCCCAGCATCTCTATTCTGGGAAAACCTTTGCTGAAAATAACCGATCTACAAACTCACAACACGTCGCAGCACAACGCGTTGTGAGCTTGTCGATCGGCGAGGATATTTAATGTAGGGCAAAAACAGAAAAGACACTAGTATAGAGCCGTGATAGACTCCTCTCAGTATGGGGTTTAAGTGGTCCATGCATATCTCGGACTTCATGTGGCCAGTCGTCTATGACGTATGACTCCGAATTTGGGCGAGGTTTCCGCCCGATCCAAGCACCATTGTCATCCATTATAAAATTTAATTCAGTTAGTTCAAAAAGTATAAAACATATGTGAAAAAAGAAATGACGGAGCTACTAAGTTATCTTACATTTTGCGGTTTGCGAGATTAGCTCCGCACAAACACGCACATGCACACGCACACGCACACGCACACGCACACGCACACGCACACGCACGCACGCGCACGCGCACGCGCACGCACGCGCACGCGCACGCACACGCACGCGCACGCGCACGCGCCTGACCATCTTATAGAGGGCTAGCCTCCTGCAGAGCCACGGCGTACAAATTCTATTTCTAAGGTTCCAAGAGTTCATGCCGTGGCAGCATCTACTATGGGTTTCATTTTGTAAACCATGGTAATTGTTTGGCAAAAGTTCCAGCGTTCATCCAAAACCTCAAATGGAAAGTTGTTCTCCAAATTAAGCAACTCCTCGTGTTCCAGACATATCCACAAAATGTCCCTTTTTATTTTAAAACGTTTTGGCCGTTTTAAGGTGCTTGTGAATCCAAAACGTATTGACATTGAGGATTGACAGTTGTGTCTGCCCGATCAATGGCCCTGCCATGTGATGTTGCGGGCAGATCAATGTTGTTGGCTGTATCATTGATATCTACTACAGCATTGGTTCTGAAACGGTTTCATTTCAAGGACCTCCATGCCTCAGAGAGTGCGCAAATGGAACCAAACGGTAACGGTTTCCGTTTGGTTGCGTTTGTACACTCTCTGAGATACAGACCTCTAAGCGTCCATGTGGAACACCCCCCCCCCCCCCCCCAAGGAGCCCTGAGGATCGCTGGACCCCACTTTGTGCTCATTCAGGACCCCCAGGAGGTCCTGGTCTGCAGCAGGACCCTGTAGCTTTGCCATGCTGGTCTTGAAGTTAACCTCTTCTCATCACTTCTTCATTATGGAGGAGATGTCCAGGAAAACGCTCTGAAATCAACAACAACAAAAAGTAATGCTGAGTTGAGAAGAATTCTGTTCACTCATGAATCCCTCATGTGTTGAGATCATAATACAGCACCCCCATAACGGTGCACACATGTGCACTCTCAGGGTAACAGACCTGTAAGGGTCCATTTGGAACCCTGGGGGTCCTTGGACCCCACTTTGAGAACCACACAATAAACTGTGAGTAGCGCTGAAGAATGTGCGACATTTAAGCATCATCAAGCTATCCTATATGAAGTTGTAAAGTGCTATCATTTTACTGATGTGTAAAATGACATTTAACTGTTTAAATGTATAATATTCAAATATGTGATGTATACAATTTTCATCTGATAATCCTTGTAGAGTCAGCAGGTGAGCAGAGTCAGCAATTACTGATGACTCTGCTCACCAGACAGAGTAGAAGGCGCTTGTTGTGTAGGAGAACACACTGACCCTCTGAGAGAAGTAAACACTGTGCAGCAAAGGTTGGAGTTACTGACTGTGAACTGTAAACTGCCTACTATACTTTGAGTGTGTTTCCCTTTCGGTACGGAACAACGGACAAAGACCAAGTGAACCCCCAGTGAGTGGACTGCCGCGGTAGAACATTGGACCTCGGATTTGGATCATGGACCAACAGACTTGTAAGATTAACATTCCCTTGCTGCCCACATTGTTCTCACACCTGCTTGCTGTGTCTCCCCCACATCAACTCACCCTCCAAGGCCAAATGACAGTGCCCCCCCCCCCCCCCATCTCGACACCCTGAAGCAAATATCATTAAAATATTGCCATTGCTTTTTCAGACAATTACTTACTTATCTGCATTCAATAGGATATTGCTCATAGATTATTTGGGGAACAGCATTGTCTATTTATTTATTTTACCGGGGAGTGAGAGTAAAAGTCTTAGCATGGTTTCCCCGCATTCATTTTTCACACCACTGTTAATTTGTTTGCGGTCACTTGTGAACTGAAGGGCGTTGCAACATCATCAGCAATTAATTAGTTTCTTCTCATTAATTCTAGTGAGAACATTTGCTGGACAGGTCACAGTCAATGCTGCCAACTCATCCTTTTTGGATCCATCTCTCTCTCTCTCCCTCAACCTCTCTTCTCTCCCACTAATTGTATTCCCCCCCCTAATTGTTTGTTAATTTCAACTAATATAGCTTATGTAAAAATGTTCCTTCTTCACGTCTGGATGTTAAAGGAGAAATTTGCCTACTGAATATTTAACTTGAATCCTATCATTCTATTGTCAGAGGTCATATGAAAACCCTTCCTAGTCTGTCAGAATGTTAGTCAAAAGGAATATATATACTTTTTGTACCAACCAGGTAAGTTAGGAAACGATCATTTGCTTGCAACTTTGCCTTGACCTCAAAGCAACAAAAAAAAATCTGCTGTATTCATGGTCAGACAGTCTAGAGAGTGAGCACAGTAAGTGGGACAACAAACAACATGTCCCCATTCTGGAATAAAACCAGGGATATTCATTCAGTTATATGGGCAAAGCTCCAACTGGTTTGCAATGAGCAGTGGTGGAAAAAGTACTCAAATGTTTTACTTAAGTAAAAGTATCAATACTGCAATGTAGAAATACTCTGTTACAAGTAAAAGTCCGGAATTAAAAATGTACTTGAGTAAACGTACCAACATATTGGTATCAAAACGTACTTAAAGTACCAAAACTAAAAGTACATTTTTTTTTGAAAATAGCAGATCTACAAGCTCACAACACGTCGCGATGCAACTAGATCTGCTATTTTCAAATAGCCTATGTATAAAATAGGGCTAAAGTGGTTAATGTATGTTTTATAATGTAATAATTTATATCTGCAGTAACTAGTAACTAAAGTTTTCAAATAATTGTAGTGGAGTGAATGTACAATATTTGCCTCTGAGATGTAGTGGAGTAGAAGTAAAAGTATAGACAATTGGAAATACTCCAGTAAAGTAAAAGTACCTAAAAATTGTACTTAAGTACAGTACTTGAGTAAATGTACTTAGTTACTTTACACCACTGGCAATGAGGAAACCATGTTTGAATGCTACAACAAGTGAGGAAACAATCAGAGATTTGAAAGCGGCCATCTTTGGCATTTATTCACCATGGACATCCTGCGACCTCCGGCTGGTGACATCATGGACATGTCCCCGTGCAGAGAGCCCAGCTCATCGGACTCCTCGGAGCTATGGACGGAGTTGCTGGAGCCGCTGATGTTGGACATGCTATCGGACGGCGGTCGGGCCATGAAGCTGGTCTTCCTGGGGTTGGGGAACAGGAGACCACTCCCCAGTGAGCCCCTCCAGGCTTTAACCTCCTCTCTTACCACAACGCTGGGCCTATGGACCAAGGTGCTGCTGGACACCAGAGCCTCCATGGAGCGGGGCTGGAGATGATTTCCGCTATGCGGATCATCGTGAGGAGCCCGGTTCTTGGGATCCGCTTTCCCGCCGGATGGAGCAGTTCTACAGGTTGGCAGAATGTGCTGTTCTGCTGCGCTGCTGAGAAGCTCCTGACTTTCACGGCACTGAGGGCCTTCAACGGCGGCCGTAGACAACGGCGGGCTGATTCGCTGTAAGGACTCGATCGGCTGGGTTCCGGTAGAATGAGCCGAGCTGTTGTGACTCGATGACTCGTGGTCGGGTTTGACCTCTGTGTTATAATGAGGAGGCCTTGTGTTCACCTCCGGAGTCAGTTTGGGGACGGTTTGAGTCGAGAGCCCGCTCTGCCGTGACACGTGGCTCATCACGCAAAGGTGCTGCGCGAATGGCTTGTTCAGAGGCTCGCTTGTCAAGCTGTCATCGTCCGAATACTTCTCCCCGTTGAGCGTCTGTTTGATCTTCCTCGCGCCCAGGTGCGATATCTCCAGCACGTTGAGGAAAAGCGACACGCTGGCGATGATGACCATGAACACCATGAAGATGGTCTTCTCCGTGGGCCGCGAGACGTAGCAGTCCACGATGTTGGGACACGGCAGCCTACTGCACCTGTACAGCGGGTCCACCCGGATGCCGTACAGGACCCACTGCCCCAGGATGAAGCACACCTCCACCACGGAGCGCGTCAGGATATGGATGATGTACGTCCTGAGCAGGGAGCCCCTCAGCGGCACCGTCTTCACCCTCCTCCGCTCGTGGAGCCTCCGCAGCTCGCGCTCCATTCGCTTGTGCTCCTCCTTCGGCGCCGCCTCCGCCTCGTCCATCTCGTCCATCTCCTCCCGGAGCCGCACGCGCCGCCGGTGGCGCCCCTTCTCCAGGTTGCGGATGCGGTAGAGGGTGTGGCCCATGAAGAAGAGTGAGGGCGCCGACACGAACACGACCTGAAGCATCCAGAAGCGGACGAGGGAGATGGGGAAGGCGCGGTCGTAGCACACGGCCTTGCAGCCCGGCTGGTGGGTGTTGCAGACGAACTCGGCCTGCTCGTCCTCCCACACCTCCTCGGCGGCGACCCCCAGGACCAGCATGCGGAAGACGAAGAGGACGGTGAGCCAGATCTTGCCCACGATGGTGGAGTGGGCGTGGACGTCCTCTAGGATGCTGCCCAGCAGCTTCCAGTCACCCATGGTCAGCTGCCGAACTCTTCACTGCCACATGCCTTCTGTCTGCGAAGAGACAAGCATGCAGTGGTGGGAAAAGTACTCAAATGTTTTACTTTAAGTAAAAGTATCAATACTGCAATGTAGAAGAACTCTGTTACAAGTAAAAGTCCGGAATTCTAAATGTACTTGAGTAAAAGTATAAAAAAAAGCATTGGTATTAAAATGTACTTAAAGTACCAAAAGTAAAGGTACCAAAATGTTTGAAAATAGCCGATCTACAAGCACACAACGCGTCACAACGCGTCACAACGCGTCGCATCGCGGCGCGTTGTGAACTTGTAGATCTGCTATTTTCAAATAGCCTAGATATAAAATCGGGCTCAAGTGGTTCATATATGTTTTATAATGTAATGATTTATATCTGCAAAGTAACTAGTAACTAAAATTTTCAAATAATTGTAGTGGAGTAAAAGTACAATATTTCCCTCTGAGATGTAGTGGAGTAGAAGTAAAAGTACTGAAAACTGGAAATAGTCCAGTAAAGTAAAAGTAACTCAAAATGGTACTTAAGTACAGTACTTGTGTAAATGTACTTAGTTACTTTACACCACTGGAAACAAGCATGCAATACGCACACACACACACACACACGCACACACACGCACACGCGCGCACACACACAAACACACACACACACACACACACACACACACACACACACACACACACACACACACACACAGACACACAGGTAAGGTAAAGACTTAGTTCCTGTGCTTTGATTTCACCTGACATTCATGGTGCTACAGCCTACCAACCCCTAATCTCTCAAGGCAGATCCTGCTAACAGCAGAATCTGTCAGCACCACTGCCCTAAATGTAGTGTTGTTGTTAGTAGGAATAAACACAGAAGCACCTGAGAGGAAGTGGACTAAAAAAGGAGAGGAGCCAAACCGAGTTCCTGTTTCTACACAAAAAAGGAGGTGGTGCTCCCAGAGGCAAAAACAACCCTAACCCTTTTTTTTTTTACTGAATAAGTTCCCAGATTGACCATCCCCAAACCCCTGCCACTGCAGCCCCCTGGGATTTTTCACAAACAAAAGTGAAACAGACCACAATTTTCTTTATCTTCTCTTTTCTAAGAAACTTTAATAGACAAAGTTCTGACTATAACAAATAACTAAGGTAGAGACAAAAATGTTTGCATAATGTTTGATTCGATTTTCAATTCAGGAGTCTCAAGTTGTTGTCGACTACTAGTCCACACTCTCACATAGCAATTCAATGATTTATGTTTTATTGATTTATTTATTGTAAACAACATGCAAACAAAGGCAGTAAAATGTTGCACAGTATGTTGTCCTACAGCACCATCAAATGACAACACTGACCTAAATATTACAAATAATGAAAATGTCTTTCCCCTTTTCTGCCAATTTAGTCATGATGCCAATTCTTCTCATTTTCTCACACAAAGTCACTGCTAACCCCTATATAGGTTGGTCATGTGGGAGGGTGTAAATCACCACGTGTCTCTTCCGATGCACGCAATATATATAGAGCAGGGGTCTTCCACGTTTTTCAGGTCAAGGACCCCTTAGCCGAGAGAGAGATAAAGCAGAGACCCCCACTACACACCAGTTGTGTTGCAGATTAAACCTTTAAACCCTCCCAAATCTACGCCTATATCCGTTCAACTCACAAATACACAACATCCTCAATCTTACGGTTGCAAAATGGTAATCAACATCTGATAGCTGCAATGCACCTTATATAGTCTTGGTTACAAGGTTACAGATTATGTTATGGAGCAGAGAATTTGAGCATCGTTTTTTTATGTTACAGTGTTAGCCCACTGCATCAACCAGCAAGAGAAGACCAGAGTTTGAAAAGTGCAATTCGCCTAATTCCACTTCCAATCAATCAATACGCCTGTCACTGTGCATTACACAAGTTAGCTTCAATGTCACACTTTTCCGTATGAGGCGAAAGGAAAAAATAAAACTCAATCGGACTATGTTGGCAAAATTGTATAGCTACCGCAACAAAAACAGACCACTTACATATCAATGGTATGGGTTCCCTGTGTCTTTGTTGATGCCGTTTATCATGTTTAAATCGACTAGGAGCAACCAGAGAGTCACTGGCGCTGTGTGATTACCCCATGGAGAGATCTGGCGGTTGAAGTCCCATTTCACCGTTCAAAAACACCAATCCCCAGCCCTGTCGTCGATGGTTGTTTGTCCAGTGTGCCTGTTTGAGCGAGGGGTCTGCTCTCCCGTGTTGTTGCATGCAGGATGTGGACATTGGTTCTCCCACTGATAGGACAATGCCCCATGGCACATCTTGCCAGGCAATTGGTCCACCCCCCCCTCCTATATCCCTGTTGTGTGCACCAGCAGTGCCATGCATGCAGCCCAAACCAGGGCCCTCTAACTCGGTCAATAACATGACAACTGGACGCTGGCTAAACATAGATGTAACTCAACTACTATTGTGGGGGACTTTGGTTTTGAAAGTAGAAACTTATTTAAACAGCCATGCCTCCTGCTGTCTGCTTAATCGCAACCGGACGGCTCGACGTCCCGTCCCAGCTCGTGATTTACTTCTGGAGTCGTGCTGGGAGGGAAGTGGTTCGGGAGGTAGAGCAGGGAACCGGAAGCAGTGGTGTAAAGTAACAGTCCATTTACTCAAGTGCCGTACTTAGGTACAATGTTGAGGTACTCTTTACTTTACTGGAGTATTTCCAATTATCAGTACTTTTACTTCTACTCCACTATATCTCAGAGGCAAATATTGTACTTTTACTCCACTACACTTATTTGAAAACTTTAGTTAGTAGTTACTTTGCAGATATAAATGATTACATTATAAAACATAGATTTACCACTTTAGCCCTATTTTATACATAGGCTATTTGAAAATAGACGATCTACAAGCTCACAACGCGTCGCATCTTGTAAATCTGCTATTTTCAAACATTTTTGTACTTTTACTTTTGGTAGTAAGTACATTTTGATACCAATACTTTTGTACTTTTACTCAAGTACATTTTTCATTCCAGACTTTTACTTGTAACAGAGTACTACTTTGAGCAAGACACTGCACTCCTAACTGCTCCCGACGGGCAGGTTGCTGGTGCCTTGCAATGGTTGCATGGGTGGCCTGTTCTACTGTCAGTGTGATTGGTAAGCGTGCCACGGAGGGCGTAACAAGTGCAGAGGGACACACTATCCCTCCAGTTCCGCTCCCTGCTGAACAGGTGCCAACCTGTAGGAGTCACTAGTGCAGAAACAAAGAACGCCCTTACTGTGTTGACCCAAACACGGCCAATGAAGTTTGTTGGTGCGCCCGGCCAAGCCGGATGCACCATGAAGGATGTGAACACCAGTCTCCACTGTGGTGACGACGGCTGCACATCCCGGAAACCCACTTTTTAATACGGCCCTGTCAAGTCTGCCACTGGCAGGTGACGGGTAACCTCACGTCAATGTCAATTGGTCAGCGTTTCTGATGATTCTGGTGATTGTTCCCACTCATTCCCTACCTGTGAGAGGTACGGAAAAAACTCACAGAAGCGATTCTTTTATAGGTTTAAAAACATTGAAATAATGATCTCTTCGTAACAATTTTCACATTGCAACGCATGAATTGAAATGTGAATGAATGTCTTTGCATTTAAATAATCTGTAAAGAGTTGACAACAATTGTGAGTGTGCGGGGGAATGTGAAAAAAAGAGCGGAGCACTCACATTCTCCAATTCATTTTAACGACAGCGTTCGGAGCCCACAGGCTCTTCGCCACGTCAAACAAGTTTGATCTGATGAGGAGCCTTAGGCCTGAAATCAATCCGTGAACAATCTGATTCACAGGCAGATTACTGAGAATCGGTATTGCAAACTTTCACATGAAACACAACAGGAACAACAGCCTATACTTATACGATGTGCCACTTATTTGAATGTACTGTATGTAGCCCACTGAGATAAAAAAAAGAAAAAGAAGCTTGCTCAACTGAATGCTGCCCCATGAACCCAGCCACACTACGGAGTAAAGGGCAATAATGCAGGGTTGATTTGAGAGCAGAGGTGATTGGCTGCACCGGTCGTGCCCGCGGGCGCTTTAACCCATTAAGACCGGGGAACGCATCTGTGTCATTTTAGATTTTAACCACTTTAACCGAGTGCCGCGCCACCGAGTGCCGCGCTACGAGCTTGTAGATCTGCTATTTTTTTTTAAAACCTGAAAATGTGTGAAAATCTTTGAATGCATATATTTTTTCCGCGGCCAAATACATATCATTTTGGTGGTCCTTGACATGGAAAAGTTTGAGAACCTTATATCAACAACTTAAGTGTTTCAGAAAACAAGATTAGGATTTAGAACACATTTGTAGAATCCCCAGAAGCAATGATTTGAGTTATGAGTGTTCGCTTTAAAAATATACTGTATATATTCAAAGATTTGCACAAATGTTCATGATTTTGCAGATCTACAAGCTCATAGCGCGGCACTTGGTGCCGCGCTATGAGCTTGTAGATCTGCTATTTTTGAATAGCCAAAGAAAATCTAAAGAATTACACAGATTCTTTCCCGGTCTAAATGGGTTAATTAGCTTTCCATCGCGTGCTGGCAGAGTCGATGCCATTGATTTGATTTTCCCTTCTGAAGCCACTGTTGGCAGTTGCTGCCACCGTGGCAGAGGCCAGATGTCACAGCATGATCGTGATTGGGGTGGGGTTGGGGGGGCGTTACGCAATGAACGGCTGGTTCATCAAGTGCTCAGCAGCCGATGCTGTCCATTTGACCTGTGCCATGCGATCGAATGCTGTGTAAAGTCAGCCGAGCGCAAGCATTTCACTTCCGGTATAGACTTTCAATATAAAATTTGGGTCGACAGATGATTTTTACAAGTTATATACTGAAAATATATCGTCGCTGTCGGGCAGAAACCTCTTACCTCCATTTTAAACTTCTGTGTATTTTTGTAAAGTAACGCCAGAGTCACACAAAAGTAGCAGATCTGCAAGCTCAAAACGCAGTGCAAAGTGACACGTTTCAAGCTTGTCGATCTGCTACTTTTACCATTTTTTTACTTGAATCCTGTAAAGTAACAGTTTTGGACATATGAGGTTTCCACCCGACAGAGACGATATATATAGTGAAGTGGCCATATTTGATTCAACTTTTATTGGCGACATATTCTTTGCAGGTACTACTTTTTTTGTCTTGTAGAACACGTGTTATTAATCACGATGGGGTCTCATAATGGCATGGCTTACCTCTACCTCTGATGTCATAAAGATGACGTGATATTGATGAAATCCTTCGCCCAAATATGGAGGTGGATCTGAGATTTCCATTAAAATGTTTTTTTTTTTTAATTTTCACACAAAGAAATATTCACAATATGAAACTGGGATATTCTGGGATTTAATTCCTTAGCCTACTGGCAAGACATTTGGCACTGATTGTTCCAGTGTTTTGCAAAATGTAGCCTACTTAAAGTACCAAAAGTAAAGGTACTAAAATGTTTGAAAATAGCAGATCTAAAAGCTCACAACGCGTCGCATAGCGACGCGTTGTGAGCTTGTAGATCAGCTATTTTCAAATAGCCTATGTATAAAATAGGGCTGAAGTGGTTAATGTATGTTTTATAATATAATACTTTATATCTGAAAAATAACTAGTAGCTAAAGTTTTCAAATAATTGTAGTGTAGTAAAAGTACAATATTTGCCTCTGAGATATAGTGGAGTAGAAGTAGAAGTATTGAAAATAGGAAATACTCCAGTAAAAGTACCTCAAAATTTGACCTAAGTACAGTACTTGAGTACATGTACTTAGTTACTTTAGACCACTCTCTAGCAGCCATACCTGTGTGCCTTTATTTTGAAATCCACAGACTGGAAGTAAAATGCTCATGATGGTTTGCCTTGACACTGGTTTTGTGGTTTATTTTAAGTGGGTTGACTGTTTGCTGACAACCCCATCGACCTACATGTAATTTAGATCAACAACCAACGCGTAAAACCCTCAGTCAGTGCTCTATCTAGTGATGTGTTGTAGTCCTCCAAGACCGTGGGTGGTGTTTATTTGTCGGTAACTCCTTAATTGAATCATTAGTACTACTACTCTGGCAAGACAGAGGTGGCAGATTGTGGACAATCAGAATCAACACCTACCTGCTTGCAATAACAATATGCAATGTACCTATTCAATATTTGCCACTACCAAATTGCCTTCAGAACGACTGCATTCACATACAGTAGCATAATATATGAGATATATATTTTGTCAGTAAATGAAGTATAAAGTATAAGATCTAAAGGATTTTGCCTGTAATCTGATATCACATGTAGGTATTTTACATTATAGGCCTATGGCAAAATATTTTACATGCCAAATGAATAAAGCCAGAGTAACCTGTTACTGAATTTAGGTGATGCACTGCTATGGTGATAATAAGAACATTACAATACAGTATATGCACGCACGCACGCACGCACGCACCCACCCACCCACCCAGACAGACAGACACACACACACACGTGCTGTGAGAAGGGCCTTATGTGACAGGGCCTGACATCCATTCTCCAATTCTACTTAATAATCAGGCTTTTTCTTTCTCTCCCTGGGAAGTAGGCTAATAATGACATACTAACAGTCCAGTTTAATGTAAAATAAGATATTTGGAAATCAATGAGACGTTTTCTAAATGATATAAGCAACACAATACACAATAAAAAACTTACATTTTAATTGTGGGTGTGTGGGGGGGACCTGTATATTGGATAGGGGGCACTGGCTCAAAAAAGGTTGATAAACGTATACAGTGTCACACAAAAGTATCTGCTTTTTTATCCTTTTTTTTGTTGTGTCTGTAGGTTTTATAAGATGAAAAGTATGAACAAGATATTGTGACTAAATAATAACTACATCCTTCGAAACGGGACCGTACCTATGTTCCCCAGGTTCTATGTTCCCCAGGTTCTATGTTCCCCTGACCTGATACTGACCATGATACTAACATGATACTGACCATGATACTGACCATGATACTACCATGATACTGACATGATATTGACATGGTACTGACATGATACTGACATGGTACTGACCATGATACTGACCATGATACTAACATGATACTGACACTTGCCATGAAACTGAGCATGATGCTGACCATGACACTGACCATGATACTGATACTGATTATAAGATGTAACACTTTTCCCAACAATTTGACCAGTTATGGCCCGGACGGCTGGCGTGGCGGTCCGGGCACAGCATGTGGCGGGTTCGACTCCCGATCCCGACGGACTTTGCTGCGTGTCACTTCCATCTCTCTCTCCTCATTTCCTCTCAGACTACTGTATACTATCTAATAAAAGGCAGATAAAGCCAAAAACAATTATATAAAAAAAAAATCTTAATGTAACAAATTATTACGTTATTATATTATGCAAAAACCTGTTATTGCGCTATCGCTCATGATTTTATTACATTATGAGCTTTTATGACATTTAGTTTATTATATTATGAACTGTTATTACGCCGTTATTACATTATGAGTTGCTACAAGGTGCTCTATATCACCAAGATGGCCGCCAGGGGAAAGGGGCGGGCAAGTTTCTGATAGTAATTTCTCCCCATTATGTTCAGTTGTGTGTGTTCAGAGATGTTATTAATAATTGGAAATTAGAAATGTATGTTTCCTGCATTTTTGGGCGAGCGGGGAACATAGAACCTTTTTTTTGTTAATGGGGAACATAGAACCTTTTTTGGGGTAAACGGGGAACATAGAACCTTTTTTTAGGTAAAAGGGGAACATAGAACCCAGGGAACAGAGAACCTTTTTTGGTAAGTGGGGAACATAGAACCTTTTTTGCAGGGAACATAGAACCTGGGGAACATAGAACCTGGGGAACATACTGTAGGTACGGTCCCATGATATCCTCTCTGTCGGGTGGAAACCTCATATGTCCAACTGTTGCTTTTCAGGATTCAAATTCAAAAATAGCAAAAGTAGCCGATCTACAAGCTCATATAGCGGCGTTTCGAGCTTGCTGATCTGTGTGATTTGTGTGACACTGCAGTATGATCAAGTAGGGCGTTCATTTACGGAAAAAAACGCCACAAAAACTGAAAATCTGTCTCTGTTCCCCACGTGTCTTCAATTTGCTGCAGCTGTGGGTCATGTTCCTCTAAGTGGCCATCAGTTTCGGTGTCCGCAGCTCTCTGCGTCGCCATTGGTCCTGAGCTGCCGTAGCTCCTCCTCCAGGCTGACGATGCGCTGCAGCAGCTGCTCTCGGTCCTCTCGCGCCACGCCCTCCGCCTGCCGCCGTGCCTCCAGCACCTTCCTCTCGTACCAGCGCTCCAGCTGAGTCGACACCGTCTCGAAAAAACGCTGAGTCACCTGACGGCACATTGGTGGAAAAAGTACTAAAATGTTTTACTTAAGTTAAAGTATCGATAGTGCAATTTAGAAGTACTCTGTTACAAGTAAAAGTCCGGAATTCAAAATTTACTTGAGTAAAAGTACAAAAGCATTGGTATCCAAATGTACTTAAAGTACCAAAAGTAAAAGTACTAAAATGTTTGTGCGACGCATTGTGAGCTTGTAGATCGGCTATTTTCAAATAGCCTATGTATAAAATGGGGCTGAAGTGGTTAATGTATGTTTTATAATGTAATACTTTGTATCTGCAAAGTAACTAACTAAAGTTTTCAAATAATTGTAGTGGAGTAAAAGTAAAACAATATTTGCCTCTGAGATGTAGTGGAATACACCAGTAAAGTAAAAGTACCTAAAATTGTACTGAAGTATAGAGTACTTGAGTAAATGTACTTAGTTACTTTACATCACTGCCTGACTCATATAGAATCAAAATCAGTTCCACTTTGGCTATTTGAAAATAGCACACCTACAGTATAAGCTCACAACGCGTTGCATTGCAAATAAGTAGTCACTATTTTTCTAAAAATACATATTCATTTGGGGGTCCCTGACATGAAAATGTTTGAGAACCTCTGGTGTTCACAAGGCGTGAGTGTCTGTTTGGAGGAAGTCCAAAATGTTTTAAACAAACTTTTAAACAATTTTAAATAATTTTTGGTGAAAATACGTGAAAATAGCAGATCTACAAGCTCACAACGCGTCATGATGCGTCACACGTGTGAGCTTGTAGATCTGCTATTTTCACAAGTCATTGTATAAGAAGTATATGGCTCAAGTGGTTAAGACACACAAGATTGTGTGTGTGTTTGTGAGTGTGCACGCATGTGCATGTGTGTGTATGTGCATGTGTGTGGGACAGGCCCAGAATCACGGGGGGCATGAGGGGGGTACGTCCCCCCAACCACACCATCTTGCCCCCCTAAGTCAAGCCAGTTAAAAAAAAATAACTTTTGGTACTTTTTGTTTAATAGCTTTTTGGCATCATGCCTTCCTCAACGTGTTAAGAAAGTGGTCAGTGGTGTTGTGTGTACCTAGCCTGGTTCCAGACCCTAGACCCCACCCACTAGTGATGCGCGGGTCGTTTTTTTGGTTTGTTAATGTTATACATGAATGATGGCGCAAGGGAGGTTGATTACTTGCCTTTTAGTTGCCTGCAATGTGTGTCACCAACTTTCGCCACTTTATCCATTGCAGACAGACAGTCACTGTGCTTGCTTGTATAATATCCACGACCCATACGAGTTCTGGTTTTTACTTTAAATAATTATGATGGGTTTTAATGGTAGTTTTATCCAAATATTAATATTAATAATAGGCTTAAATGTGTTTTTTTTTGGCGTGTGAGAGTGGTGTTGATGACCCGCAACACCCGCAACCTGCATAATTGCCTCTGAAATCTTGACTGTCCGCCCGCGCCGCGGGTTGACCCGCGGGACCCGCGGGTAACGGGTCAACCCGCGCATCACTACCACCCACTCTCTGAGTGAACTTCAGTCTGATAATCAGGCTAGTGTGTACCAGGAGGGACTGATAGACAGACAGACATGACAAGGACTTCAGCTGCTGGACTCCAAGGAAAAAAGGTATAGCGAACCACTGTTGAACACCTATATTTCAACCCTATAGAGACATTAAGGCGCTCACTTCCATGGCGTGCAGGTTGTTTCTCTCCTGGATGAAGGTAGGCTCCGAGGGCCGGTCGATGAAGAACTCCAGGGTTCCGGTGTGGTCTCTGGGCCTCCCCCCTCCGTGTCTGTGGGCCAGGATCCGCTCTCGCAGGCGCTTCCTGTGGCTCCAGTCATAGCCGTGGCGCTGGTACGTGGGCCCCCAGTCGCTGCTCGCTGACTGGCTGCTGCTGGCACTGCTGGGGTGGCCCTCTCCCACCAGGCCCACCACGGCCGTCGTTGTTGTAACCGGGCGGTCTTGTCGTTTTGTAGGATGCCAAAAGGGGTCAGCAGAGCTCGCCAAGGGTAGAGGAAAGATGGCTGTGTTCTCGTAGTCATCTGGCAAGAGAGACAGGGAATGTTGAAACATTTTGTTAAAGCAAAAGTAAAAAAGTGAAAATGAACTGAACACCTAGCTATTGTTTTTCCCTTCTGTTTATGTTTCCCTTTGTCTTGCTCTCATCGAATTACTTTTCATTATAAACAAAAAAGTCCAACATTTATGAATTTTCTGTTCAGTGTTATGTCAACTAACTTATCCCATTTTGATTTCAAAATCTTGCAGTAGAACCAACCAACACTTAATATTCTTCTATGACTTAATATAATATGATCATTCATACGCAATATTATTGCAGGGTTTCTTTTCAGGAGACTTGAAATAGTACAAACCACGCTCCTGCCTGCATGCACTGTGTTCCTCTGCTTCTCCACCAGATGTCCTCAGTGTGTCATCTTCATTTGTGTTCATTACCCTCACCTGTGTTGAATGTGTATTGTGCTCACCTGTGCCCCTGTTCCCCTCATGTATTTAAACCCCACCCTAATCAATGTTTTTTTAATTGCTCTTTGAGTTTGAGTTGCAGTTTGAGCCACTACTCTCTCAGTTGCATGTTTTCTGTGCCTGTCAACCTGTTTTACAGTTTTCCTGCCTGCGTTATTTGTGTGCCTGCACACCCATACCTGTCTACTTGTACATCGTTTGTCTGCCTTCTATAATGGGATCCATAATGACATTATGCCAAAAGTGTGTACATAGCAGTTTCCAGTTAAGTGCAAATCTGTGTCTTATAAAAAAAAGAATGTCCACAAACTAACCTTTTTCATTTGTCAAAAAGCATGTCAAAGTTGACGATTAATTGTCACTCAAATAATTGCGATTTAATTGTGTGCTTGGCCATTGAACATTGGAACATATGAAGCCTTTAAGGCTTCGTAATCAAAAATTGCACATGGCAGATATGACAAATAACTGAAATATACAAAGAAATGATTGACATATTTAATCATTTTTATTCATGTAAAAAAGCTTAGATCTGCTATTTTTTCTTTTTTTTTATATTCGAAAATGTGCGAAAGTCTTTCAACATGGAAACAATTATGACGATTATGCAAAAATAATTGCGATTATTTCAAATAATTGCGATTATTTCAAATAATTGCTATTAGATGATTGATTATGTAATAATTGTGACAGGCCTACCAGGAGCCCGTAGTCCTTCACTCACCTGGCGACCTGTCTACTTTGACCTCAAAGTACTTCCTGCTGGCCATGTACTCGTGCTCGGCGCCCACCAGGTTGTAAGCGCCGTGGCGCGTCGGGACATTGACGTACGTGGCCAATGAGCTGCTGCTCTCCTCAGACACCACGGACAACAGGGGGAGGGACTCCAGGTCGCCGTCTGCCAGTGACTGCACAGAGGGCGAGGGGAGGAGTTTGTAGTACTGGGGGTTGGCAGCGAGGTCGACGTCCTGAGACATGCACAACGTCTTCAGCTCGTGGCTTAACACAGCCTGCTTTTGACAAACGAAAAAGAGGCTATTTTGGTAATTTATGCACGGAAAATAGGGGTCTTGTCAATGCTTTAACACCCTTTAAGACCGGGAACGCATCTGTGTGTCATTTTAAGATTTCTTTGGCTATTCAAAAATAGCAGATATACAAGCTCATAGCGTGGCACCGAGTGCCGCGCTGTGAACTTGTATCTTCCTATCTTCCTATGGGGGGCGGCGCGACGGGACGGGACGCACGGGGAGGACGCGCGACAGGACGTGCAATAACCCCACGTTTGCCTGCGCACTTCACCGGGTATGGTCTAGTATCTTCTATTTTTGAAAAATCGTGAAAATGTATATATATTTTTAAAGCATTTTTTTTACTCTGTTACAACTTCTGGGGGTCCCTGGAACAAAATATTTTGAGATGGGGGTCCACGGCCAAATACATATAATTTTTGAGAACCACTGATATTAGAGCAACATTAGTTAGGATTTAGAATACATTTGTAGAATCCCCAGAAGCAAAGATTTGAGTAAAAAATGTTCACTTTAAAAAAATATATATAATTCAAAGATTTGCACACATTTTCACGTTTTTTTTTTAACGATCTACAAGCTCATAGCGTGGCACTCAGTGCCGCGCTATGAGCTTGTAGATCTGCTATTTTTTAATAGCCAAAGAAATCAAAAAATGACACAGATACTTTCCCGGTCTAAATGGGTTAATAAAAAGTTGTGACACGCCAGTTGAGAACCGCTCGTCTAATAAAAGTGACATACAGATCAGTTTTCTTAGACATGCATGATTCCGTGTATTTGTAATGTTGTTTGGACAGATGCTAGGTTTCTTGTTTACCTGGTGTCCTAGGTTCTTTTGAGGCACGACATTGTTCTATCTGCCCTCTACTCTGCTAAATTCCTAAATCGTAAGATGTAAAATGTATTTAATTGACAACAAATGTGTCCCTAGTTGTAGTTACAGATAAAGCAGATCAACCAAAAGAGCTTATAGCTCTTTGCTTCTAGAAGTTTAAATACAAAGACTTGAGAATAAATAGCCTGTACTGTACTGAGGGTCAATGGGGAATACTGACTAAATGGCAGTGGTTCTCAAAGTATTAAAGCATCACAATTATTTTATTCAATTCATCCATTTATACGTTTCGTTATTCAAAAATAGCAGATATACAAGCTCACAGCACGTCACTTCGTGCCGCGCTGCAAGCTTGTACATCTGCTATTTTTTTAATGTTTTGAGGAATATCGAAAATGTTTGGAAACTTCTGAATGTGTATTTTGATTATTTTCTTACATAAATCTTCTCTTCTGGGGGTCCCTGGCTCAAAACATTTTCAGAAGTGTGGGGGGGGGGGGGTTCCGTGGGCCAAAAATATATGAATTTGGGGGTCCATGGCACAAAATTGTTTGAGAACCAGTGCTCTATCTATGGAACTCTCAAGTAATGACGTCCATTACACACCTGTCTCCTGTCAGCGTCCTCTCTGCTCCGAGCAGCCATGTGGTCTATTCTGTACAACATGTCCTGTCTCTCTGCAGACACTCTCTCCTGGTTCAGCAGGTCCAACACCTGGATCTGGACACAACACAGTTTAATGTTTGGATTGTTTTCTAGGCGTGGGATGAGCTCCGTGCTGATGCAAATATTTAATCATTTTCCAAAACCTTTCAAACATTTTCAAAAAGTGTGAAAATAGCTAACCTAGATACAAGCTCACAACTGTACTGTTGTGGGCTTGTACAGTGGTTCTCAAAGTGGGGTCCGGGGACCCTCAGGGGTCTTTGAGGGCGTTCCAGGGGGTCCCCAGCTAAAGGAGAGCTAGTTGGGAACCAAATGTATCTTGTGGGTCCCTTACGGGTCCATTTGGTTCCATTTGTACACTCTCTGAGTTAAATGAACACTGATTATACAGTGTAGATTGGGCTCCCAGAGAAGGAGAAAAAAAAGCCATCAAATGAATGCATATAAAACGGGGGGCCCTTGAAATGAAAAAGAATCACTGCTAAACCTATGGTTTTGTGTTATTTTAATGCTATGTTGATGAATTGAATACATAGGACCACTATAAAAACAAGTCCCCAGGACTTTTTTTGTGTTATCCTTTTAGCCTAAATGTTCTGACTGTACCTCGTGCTGTTTACATTTCTGACTAATAAAGTATTCAATCAATCAATCAATCAAATTTGGGGGTCCTTGGCATGATAAAGTTTGAGAACCACTGGGCTTGTAGATCGACTATTTTCGCCGTGTGACACGACAAAGTATCTTTATGGCTTATGAGGTTAAAGGAGTAGTTCACCCAAAAAAATTACTTATTTTCTATCAATTACACACCCCATGAAGCCTTGAATTCATGGAGATTTTTTTCGTTTTTGCCAAATTCCTGAGCCAATAATTTGATGATAATAATAAAGATGCTATAATGTATCCGGAGATTCCGCCGGTTATCAAAATATTGGCTCAGGAATGCGACAAAAACAAAAAAATCTCTATGAATTCAATGCTTCATGGTGGGTGTAATTGATAAAAAATAAGTATTTTTTGGGGTGTACTACTCCTTTAATGATGGGAACCGGACCTGGTGTCTGTTCCTGCGGTCCATTTTGCCCAGCCTGCAGCTGACCTGCTCCTGGACTCGCAGGACATGCAGCTTCATCTCCTCCTGGGTGGCTCTGAGCTGGCCCTCCAACTTGCTGACCAGCGGCTTACAGTGGCAGCCATTGGCCGGTCGCTGGGGGAACAAAACATCAGACAACCATATGTAATTCTACTCCTCGGAGGCATAAATGCATGCTAGGTAATGACAACATATAAGACGGTAGGCCTAAGGTATGAACATGGATACGGTTTGAAAATAGCAGATCTACAAGCTCACAACGTGTCGCGATGCGACGCGTTGTGAGCTTGAAGATCGTCTGTTTTCAAATAGCCTATGTATAAAATAGGGCTAAAGTGGTTAATGTATGTTTCATAATGTAATCATTTATATCTGCTATAAGTAACTAGTAACTAAAGCTGTCAAGTAATTGTAGTGGAGTAAAAGTATTTTACTTAGTGGAGTAAAAGTATTTTACTCCACTACATTTATTAAACACTACACTTATTTTGGAAATACTCCAGTAAAGTAAAAAATCCTACTTTACACCACTGAAAGAATCACATGGAATTCTGTACACATCAGGGAATAGAAGTGCTGGACTTACAGCAACACAATTAGGGTCAATACTGGATTCACCTTTTACTGTACCTGTACTTATCCAGGAATTTGCTGCTCTATATACACACTTGCTCTAAGCTACACTGTGCTTGATATTATACATACAATTACAAACATGAAATGATTGATGTTGAAATGCCAGGCACCCAAGGGCAGCTGCTTAAGTCAGCAGTAAACATTTGTCTAAGGAACTACATTTGGGCTTCTGGATTTATATGCAATGGTGTAAAGTAACTAAGTACATTTACTCAAGTACTGTACTTAAGTACAATTTTGAGGTATTTTTTACTTTACTGGAGTATTTCCAATTTGCAGTACTTTTACTTCTACTCCACTACATCTCAGAGGCAAATATTATACTTTTACTCCGCTACAATTATTTGAAAACTTTATTTACTAGTTACTTTGGAGATTTTGATTATTATTACAAAAGATACATTACTCACTTCAGCCCTATATGCATTCCGACCATTTGAAAATAGCCGATCTACAAGCTCACAATGTGTTGCATTGTGAGCTTGTAGATCTGCTATTTTCTAAAGATTTGTATACATTTTATACATTTGAAAACTTGTGAAATGGGACATTCTACATAATGAGTACTTTCTACTTTGCTGGTATTTTGATACCAATACCTAAAAATGTAGTGCTTTTTCCAACACTTTATATGTACAATTCCATGTGTCAGTCACTCATTCACCTGTCTAATGTCACCGTCCTTGTCCCGGTAGAGTGTGTAGAGTTGATAGGCTTTCCCCTCCAGCGGAGACGGTATTTCTCCATTGTAGGAAGACAGCTCGTTCTTCCCAGGGGACTCTGAGAGATCATTCTCACCTCTTCTGAAAGAGTCTTCTTCCAAAACCTGGCATTTAAGACGTCTCGTCAAAGTAATAACTGTGTTACATGAATATATTTAAATTTAAATATGAGTCATTAACCGAAAATATATTGAAACATTTAGAACCAACAACCGACTTAGTTCTTCTATCAATGAATTGACACAAAGAAACCTTGTCAATTTGAATACATTTTTTATAATCCACTAAATTGAATAGCCTGATAAACCACTTAAAGGACCACTTCATCCATTTTCAACCTATCTTCATATAATTGGTCCTCACTAATTTACATTATAAGATGTCACCATTTCTGTCTCAGTTCAGAAACCTCCCTTCCAGTGACATCATGGGTAGGCCGGTTTGGTCATTTCAGCTTCTATCTCAGCATGCTAACTTTCCAGGAAGAGAAAGGCTGAAGTTTCTATTTAGCTTGGAATCCCCATCGATTATGTCACTGGTAGGCAGGTTTCTGAACGGTCCACAGCCCTCTTAAGATGCAGAGATAGTAGACGGAAATTGTGCCATCTTTATAATGAACATTAGTGACTACCAATTATATGAAGATAAGGTTGAAAATAAGTGGAGTACTTTGCTGTACAATGGTGGCGTGCAAAAATAGTGAAAATAGCCGATCTATAAGCTCACAGATCATGTAGATTGGCTATTTTCACTTAATAATAATCGTTGATTAATTGCAGTGGTGGAAGTACATGTATTCAAGTAACGTACTGAAGTACAATTTTGAGGTATTTGTACTTTACTCGAGTATTTCCAATACTTTGACTTCTACTCCACTACACCTCAGAGGCAAATATTGTACTTTTACTCCACTACAATAATTTGAATACTTTAGTTACTTTGTAGATTTGCATTATTATTACAAAACAAACATATATTAACCACTTCAGCCCTATATACATTTCGGCTATTTGAAAATAGCCGATCTACAAGCTCACAATGTGTCGCGATGTGACACATTGTGAGATTGTAGATCTGCTATTTTCAAAAGATTTTTAGACATTTTATACATTTGAAAACTTGTGTGAAATGGGACCTTTTGCAACTTTTGGTACTTTTAAGTACATTTTGATACCAATACTTTTGTACTTTTACTCAAGTACATTTTGAATTCCTGACTTTTACTTGTAACAGAGTACATCTACATTGCAGTATTGATACTCAGGGCACCAACCTTGGGGGGGGGGCACCAAACGGCGTAAAAAAAAAAAAAAAAAGGCGAAATACGCCGACATTTAGAAGCAGGGCTGCTAAAGGAGCGCTACAACATTGAAACGCGCCGGTGAAGCCCCCCTGTTGACAAAACGCTCCCGGGGGGCACCGTGCCGGGTCCAAGCACCGGGCACCACGAAGGGTTAATCCGCCCCTGCTCCTACCCACCAGTTCCCTGAGCCTGTGTCTCTGGCGCTGCCGGTGAGGGCTGCCGCCGGCGGCGTTCAGGGCCTTGCGGTGGCGGTGGTGCCGGTGGCGGCTGTGGAGGCCCGTCCTGATGAAAGCCGTTCTGCTCACCAGCTGGTCGCTACTCAGAGTGTCCTCCTCCGCCAGAGAGCTATCCTCCTGCTCCTGCTCAGGACAGACAACCGAGAGGGGGAAGGGTTAGAATCCATGCCACAAGTTTAGGAACTTATAACTGGGAACTTTTTCAACTGTATACTGAAAAAAAAAAAGAACTAGAAAATGTGCTCCTCGGAGCACAAGTCTCCGCCAGCAGACCTGACCTGTGCTATCGTTTTTTGTCATTTAGGGATTCTTTGTCTCTGTTTAGTGTTCTTTGTCTCTGTTTCTTACCTTTGGCCTTCTGCGCCTTTGCTTCTTCATCAGGTTTCGGACGATGATTTACTTCAGTTTGCGTAATGGGAGTTAGTTGCATTGTGTGCTCTCAGCTGTGATCTCTGTTTGTACTGGATAGTACTGTTCCTGTCTAAGCTATTTATATATTTATATTACATGAAACTTGACCAATGTTAGGTGTTCTCAGAGGGACACACACACGCACGGACGGGTGATTTGTACTGGAAGGTACTGTTCCAATCAAGACTGATTGATCCTGTCTTACCTCACTTCAAAAACCATAAATGGCTTTTTGAAGTGACACACCTATTTATAGGATTTTATTTCGTCATGCGTCCCTCTAGCCAATCAAAAGCATTGGTGTCAACATATTGTCACGTGTCACGTGGAGCTTGACCAATGTTAGCTTGGCAAGGGGGGGGTGAACACACAGCGGGACGAAGCGAAAACATACTCTCCGCCTCCGGCGGAGACAACAACATTATAAATGCTTTTTAACAATAGGGTTTCAGCTACCAGAGGTATGTTAAATGAGAGTTAAAGGATGACTTCACCCATTTTCAACCTATCTTCATATAATTGGTCCTCACTATGCAATGGATAATGTACGGGGAGGTGGTCATTATTGAAAATGAAAGCCTGACAGGGTGATTATTCACCGACACGGAGCGGAGGTGCATAATCACCCTGAAGTAACAACAAAACTAAGTATTTCCTTGTTTACGGCAATGAAAGTATTCCAGTAGTATTGGGCTGGGCGGAGAAGTTCGCCTCGGAAAACAAATGACAGTAATGCATAAGGTAACCGGAAGACTCGCCCCAAAACACACCCGCCCCCATTCTATATACCGCCGGATTTGCCTGTAATACCACCGGATTTGCCCCTGGCTGACTGTGTTTTGGGACGAGTGTTTTGGTATTCTTGCGTTGTTGCGCCATGATAAACAAGGAAGTGCAGTGGATCAAATAGAATCACTTTTCGGTTATTGCGTCGTCTATTTCTCACTTCAAATGTTTTCAAAAACATTCTTGAGAGCATCGTTTAGTTGTAAATGACATTGTTTGTGTGTTTACATGACTGTCATGTTGGATTACAGCATAAAACCAAGCAGCGCAGGTTGACATGAGCAGGCGCTCTGAGTCTTTGATTAGACAGTGTTCTGTTATAGAGCTCATCGGCCATTATACACTGATAACATGACCAATAAGAATCAAGCATTCAACCAAGCCGTGTAATAGTGTTCATTATAATATGGTACCATTTTTGTCTACTCAGTCTGTGTCTCAGAGGAGGGCTATGGACAGTTCAGAAACCCGCCTACCGGTGACATCATCGATGGGGAATCCGAAACTGCAGGCTTTCCTATTCCTGGAAAGTTAGCTATGAAAGTTAGTTATGCTAAAATGGAAGCCATTGTTCTTGCGTTAATAATACAAAAATGTTGAAATCGCGTCGGTGTCCACAGCCCTCCTATGAGACACAGACCGAGTAGAATTTATCATGAGCATTAGTGAGGACCAATTATATGAAGATAGGTTGAAAATGGGTGAAGTTGTCCTTTAACATCATGTATGCTTTCTTTGCTACAATATGGAAGTTGTTAGTAGGCTATACAGCTAAAACCCTGCTCCGTGCTGCAAGGTTTTTATTTTTCTGGCAAGCTACTCACTTTCTGTGGCAGTATTTCTACTCTGGTGACGGACTGGGTCCTGCGTTCGGCCTTCAGTTCCTCTCTCCGTTTCCGCACCGTTCGTCCTCGCAAGAAGCGATGTACCTGGACAACACGTGCGCGAGTTAACCCTATCGCCAAGATATTTACAGTATACTAATGCATACACCACAGAGTCACTGAGGTTGTTATGGGTAACAGCAGTGGTGGAAAAAGTACTCAAATGTTTTACTTAAGTAAAAGTATCGATACTGCAATGTAGAAGTACTCTGTTACAAGTGAAAGTCTGGAATTCCAAATTTACTTGAGTAAAAGTACAAAGGTATTTGTATCAAAATGAACTTAAAGATGGGGTGCCATGATATTTTTCAACCCTAAAACCTGATCATAAGGTATTATTATTATGTAAGGATTTTTTTCAACAACAAAAAAGTGTACAGAAATTGTTAAAATTATGTTTTTATGTGGACACGCCTCCAGTTCATTAAGTATACCTGGTTCTCACCTTAGCACCTCCTCCACCACCTTAGCACCACCCACCTGTCCTTGTCCCTCCTCCTCCTCATGCCCACACCTGTTGTGTTATGATAATGAGGGGGAGGGTATGGCGTTGTGATGTCACTAAACCGCTGTTTCTCTATTGGCACGTTTGACCCTCAAGGTTTCAGCCTCCAGGAAGAAACTCCAAATAGTCAGAGAAGACATAAAACACCATAAAAACACCACCGGGGGGCTTTATGAAGTTCTATCAACCTCATAGACACATGAAAAACAGAAAAAGTGCAAAACCATGGCACCACCTCTTTAAAGTACCAAAAGTAAAAGTACTAAAATGTTTGAAAATAGCAGATCTACAAGCTCACAACGTCGCGACGCGTTTTGAGCTTGTAGATCAGCTATTTTCAAATAGCCTAGGAATAAAATAGGGCTAAAGTGGTTGACGTATGTTTTATAATGTAATCATTTATATCTGCAAAGTAACTGGTAACTAAAGTTTTCAAATAATTGTAGTGGAGTAAAAGTACAATAATTTGCCTCTGAGATGTAGTCGAGTCGAAGTAAAAGTATTGGAAATAGCTACTCAAGTAGAGTACAAATACCTCAAAATTGTACTCAAGTAATTGTAATGCGTGTGAATACAACCACCAACCTGTGGGGCTCTGGCCAGGAGAAGGGCCACATCTCTGTGGTTGTTATCCCTGGCTTTATCTAGGGCTGTCTTTCCTGCCTGGAGGTAACAGAATGCAAGCACATTTACACCATTATTACAATGATTTCCTTCCTTTTAATGTTTTGTCATAGGCTTACAGCAGTACAGTTTCCCAAAACACTGGGTCGGAACCCATTTGTGGGTCAAGGACACATTTTTATGGGTCACAAGTGAATGTCCCTTCATTTTTTGTTTTCCTACATTTTGTTTTTAATTACTGTTATTTCAAAACATTTTCAAAAAACATTAAAAAAAAACGCAAATTCAATGATTTTTCAAAAATAATTTCATGAATAAATAAAAATAAAATCAAAGAGATTCCATAAATTAGAAAACGAATGTTTAAGAAGTAGTGAAAATCTACAAGTTGTGAGATCTGCTATTTTCACTAGTTTGGGTCCTGGGGAGACATCAAATGTCATGTACAACATGTAGCGTTGTGTTTAGCTTTGTAACGTGTTGTATGGAAATATGAGGGTTGCAGGTTTAACAGTTCACTGAACTAAATCAACTTAATCGATGGGGAAGGTGTGTTGAACTAATCAATATTAAAATACAGGCTCATAAGTTGACAAATCCCGGAGCTACATGAATTCTGTTACTATTCTTCACTGAAAAGAACACTTAGGTCTTAGCAATGGCATGTTAATTTCATAGTTCACATTCAAAGGGGAACGTACACAGTTTTTGACGTTGCCGTCAGTCCCAGCCTCTAGTAAAAGCTGAACCGTCTTCTTATGGTTGAGGAAAGCCGCAACATGGAGGGCAGTGTCCCCTGCCTGGAGAGTCAAAAACATAGAAAGTGCACCTCAATCAACAGAATTTACAGTGTTGTGTTGTTGTCAGTGGTGTAAAGTAACCAAGTAAATTTACTCAAGTAGCCTACTGTACTTAAGTACAATTTTGAGGTAGTTTTACTTTACTGCAGTATTTCCAATTTTCAGTACTTTTACTTCTACTCCACTACATTTCAGAGGCAAATATTATACTTTTACTCCACTACAATAATTTTTTTGATTATTATTACGAAACATACATTAACCACTTTAGTCCTATATACATTCCGGCCATTTGAAAATAAACGATCTACAAGCTCACAATGCGTCACGATGCGACGCATTGTGAGCTTGTAGATCTGCTATTTTCAAAAGATTTTAATACATTTTATACATTTGAATACTTGTGAAATGGGACATTCTGCATAATGAGTACTTTCTACTTTTGGTATTTTAAGTACATTTTATACCAATACTTTTGAACTTTTACTCAAGTAAATTTTGAATTCCAGACTTACTTTACTTGTAACAGAGTATTTCTACATTGCAGTATTGATACTTTTATTTAAGTAAGAAATCTGAGTACTTTTACCACCACTGGTTGTTACATATTTGTGTTTTGTTCTGTTTCATGTAGTGCATTAGTCATTTGTATACACAATGGCACGTATTGCATAAGTGTTAATGCCTGAATGAAAATAATAAGCGATATAAGGCATGAGTAAAATGCCCTACGTAATCATCAATTATACTTTCATGTGCTTTAACGCACTGTTTCTCAATGTCGGTTCCGGGGACCACTAGGGGTCCAAATGGACCCTTACAAGCATGTAACTTGTAAGGGTCCCTTATGACCCCTATGGTTGGTTCCATTTGTACACTATCAGAGTTCAAATAAATGACACTGAGGATTTTACAGCGTAGAGTGTGGTCCCAGAGATAAAATAATAATGATAACAATAAAATAAATAAAACAAAACTGTATCAAACTGGGAGTCCTTGAAATGAAACAGGTTGAGAATCACTGGTTTAGCCTGCAGATATACAGCACCTGGTTTTTCTTGGACACGGAGCACAACGCTCCGAGGAGAATCTTCACTATGGTCAGATTGTTGTAGCGAGCCGCCACATGCAAACATGTATCACCCACCTGAAACCAAAATGATTCCGATTCAGCCTCACTTTACTTGTCTAATTCCCTGTGTACTTGCATACGTACAGAAAATGAAATACTGCTCCCCCTCAGACACTCACAGTGCAACATTAAAGACATCAAACATCCAACAAATCATTAAAAAAAAAAGATCTAAGAACAAGAAATGTGTACATTTCTGGGGTGGCTATTTACGGAATAACTAGCTTTACGGAATAACTTCCTTATCAACAGAGACCTGTTCACCGAAACCAGCCTGTCTCAGGACTGCAACCTGCCAGTATGCAGTGGATTCATTCCCAGTTTCCAGGTTTTCTTCAGAATAGCTAACCAATTTAACCCTGACATCGCAATTTTTGCCATGCCATTATATGCAAAAAAAAGTTAAAAGAAAATAGCTGATCTACAAGCTCACACCAGACATGTGACATGTGTTCTTGGTGTCGGGTCTGGAGCCTCCCAGGAGCAGGACCCGAGTCGACTGAGAGTGAGCGTTCTGACAGGCCAGGTGTAGGGCCGTGTTTCCTGCCTGAGAGAGGGGAAAAAAACATATAACTGTTACACAGGTGTTGTGTTAATCCCAGAGTACATTTATGAATGCTGGAATACAATAAAATGCAATCTACTGCTATATGACATTGGTTCTCAAAGTGAGAAGGGGTCCTTGGGGGGGGGGGGGGGTACCAGGGGGTCCCCAGCAAAATGTGTTAATATAGCTTCATAATCGTTTTAACCACTATAACCATATGTTATACTTTGGCTAAAAATAGCAGATCTACAAGCTCGTAGCGCGGCACCGAGTGCCATGCTACGAGCTTATAGATCTGCTATTTTTGAAAAATCGTGAATATATATTACATTACAGTACAGTCATTTAGCAGACACTTTTATCCAAAGCTACTTACAATGAGTGCATTCAACATAGGTATATATATTTTTAAGCGAACATTTGTAATTCAAACCTTTGCTTCTGGGGGTCCCTGGAACAAAATGTTTTGAGATTGGGACATATCATTTTGGGGGTCCTTGAGATGAAAAAGTTTGAGAACCACTGCTACAGTATATGACACTGCGCAATATGACTCAATATGGGCTGTGTGTGCGGGGAAAACAACGCATTCTCGCTCAATACCTGATGAATGCTTGGTCAGGTATATCTTCTGAGTTGTATGCTGAGGCAGAGGACTCCTTACCTCAGTGGTTCTTAAACCTAATTTTAAAGACCCCCCATAACTCTGAGAGTGTAGAAATGGAACCAAATGGACCTTTCCATGTGTACACTGCTCATTCCATTTGCACACTCCCCATAGTGCACTCTCATAACTTACCTTGTTCTTGATGAGGACGTCAGCCCCCGCCTTCACCAGCAGCTTCACACACTGACAGAAGCCATGCCACGCCACCTCATGAAGCGCAGTGTTACCATCCTGGCAGAGTCACGCAAGCACCCACACACCCACACACACACACACACACACACACACACACACACACACACGCTTAAAAAAAAGAAGTTTGACGATTTTTGTAAATCTTAAGTCACTGTCAAACTGGCTCAATAAACATATTAATTTAATTTGAATTGAAAATATTTTTGAAAATATTTTTTATGACCCCCCCCCTCCTTTTTCGCCTTTTCCTCTCCGTTCCATCGGGCCCCCTGGCTCCCACTTAGAAAAAGTCAGTCCAATTGAAACAGAGCAAATAATCAATGGCTTAACTCATTGTTTCATGTCAGTATTGACTCTCTCTTCCATTCAACACAAACAACTAAATACTACAGTGTTCTCTGATGGCAAGTCACGTGTCCATGCTTCACTCACGTACACCAGAGGATAGCTAAAATCCTCATTTCCAAAATCTTAGTTCTATTCTTTTAGCTACAGTGACATCATGCCCTATATACGTGCACGAGCAGGGGAAGGGACTCGGCGTATGTACATTGCACTCATGTTTAGGCTACCTACCTACTGTCTACTTTTTACTTTTTATGTGCGGTTGTATTCCTGAATTTTGCACTCCTTGGTTTTAACCCATTCAATCCGGGAACGCATCTCTGTCATTTTAGATGTCTTTGGCTATTCAAAAAATAGCAGATCTACAAGCTCATAGCGTGGCACTATGAGCTTGTAAATCTGCTTTTTTTTTTTTTTAATTGTGAAAATGTGTGCAAATATTTGAATATATATATATTTTTTAAGGGATTTTCTTTTACTCAAATCTTTGCTTCTGGGGGGTCCCTATTACAAAATATTTTGAGATGGGGGTGCACGGTCAAATACATATGATTTTGGGTGGTCCTTGACATGAAAAAGTTTGAGAACCACTGATATAGAAACATACGTTTTTCAAAAAACAGTAGGATTTAGAAGACCTTTGTAGAATCGCCAGAAACAAAGATTTGAGTTGAATGCTTTAAGATATATATATATATATATATATATATATATATATATATATATATATATATATATATTCAAAGATTTGCACAAACTTTCACGATTTTTCAAAAATAGCCAAAGAAATCTAAAAATGACACAGATTCTTTCCCGGTCTAAATGGGTTTATGTGCAGCCCTTTGGGACATCATTTGTGATATTGGGCTATAATAACATTTGACTTGACTTGCTGGAGGTGCATGTGGGCCAAATCACTGAGAATGTCTTTAGACAAAGGTGCTTCTTTCGTAGATTTGGCTCAGGAACTTGAAGGAGAAATAGTTGGATGTTGTACCATCTTAATTTTTCATCAGATCGGTGGTTGTTTGAAGTCCCTGCACTACGATACATAACCATAGTTTTGTGCTTGGACAGAAACACATACGGTATCACTGTATAAGATCTGTCTCACAAACTCAATGCTGATACCTGTGTTGTTTGCACCTCCATGGCCCCAAATACCCTTATGTGTGTCTCCAATAATCACATAAAAGACTACATGTATGTACCAAGTATGCCTCTTTGATAAACAATACTCTCCTTCAGCAGGGTGAAATAAAGCATTGGTTCTCAAAGAGCTGTCTATGGACCCCCAGGAGTCCTTGAGGGGGTTTCAGTGGGTCCCAAGCTAAATGATTGAAAGCTAGGAACAAAATTTGACCCTTGCAGGTCTGTAACTCCAAGAGTAAAATGGAACAAATGGACCCTTATACGCGTCCATTTGGTGGGAAACTGGGGGGCCTTGAAATTAAAAAGTATAAGAACCATTGATATAAACAATTGTGTAAAGTAAAGTACATTTACTCAAAAAAATATTTAGGTACTTTTACTTTACTGGAGTATTTCCAATTTCTTTATACTTTTACTTCTACTCCATACATCTCAGAGGCAAATATTGTACTTTTACTCCACTAGAATTATTTGAAAACTTGAGTTACTAGATACTTTACAGATTTGGATTATTATGACAAAACATACATTAACCACTTCAGCCCTACTGTATGTAAACTTTGGCTGTTTGAAAATAATAGCTCTTCAAGTCAATTTTGATTACCGGACTTTTACTTTTTTAAGTAAGAAATGTGAGTAATTTTTCCACCACTGGAAATAAAGAACCACACATGTGTGTATGAGCTGTTCCTCTGACTCACCCGGTCTTGTAGATCCATGGCACATCCTCCCTGGACCAGGGCAGACATGGTGTCATAGTGGCCCACCATGGCTGCTCTGTGGAGGGCCGTCTGGTGGCCCTGGGCAGGGCATGGTTGTGGGGGGACATGGACAAGAGCCTGCTCACTCATCACTGCTGTTATGGACAGAACACACACACACACACACACACACACACACACACACACACACACACACACACACACACACACACACACACACACACACACACACACATTGTTGTATTTCAAAGGATGGGTGTGCTCAACTCAAAGAGCTTAGGGTCAAACCAGGAGCAGATTCTTAACAACCAGAACAACAAAAGAAACATCCGCAAACACAAGTTTAAAACTAGACGCGTCGCAATTCAGGGCAATTGCAGAGTGTGGTTGCGCCGACGCGATTCGCGGGTCGGTGCCGCCGGGACCCGAGTAATACGCTGGGAGGAATACTGTCGGAGGCTGCGCCAATTACATTGTCACGTCACTCCTGAGATCACTTGCTTTTCATTTTGAGAGGATTGATCCCCCAAAAATCATGTTTTTGCATCAAACGGTTACGTTTTGTGCATTTGTGGCACCCCCTATGGATCAAAGTGGGAATGCTTTTGGGGATTCCTTGAGTAAACCACCCTTCGACATGTGATTCAAATTTGGGATTGATTGGACGTTTCGTTCGTGATTTCTGGCATTTTTTGTAAAACGGGCTCCTCCCACTAACTTTGGAAGCCATTTACGGACGAACGGTAAGGACTATCAACATGCCGTTTGGATATGTTTATCGCATGGGTCCAGAGATCATGTGTACCGATTTCTGTTAGATTTGGACAAAATATATGGGAGGAGGAGCTAAAAGTGTGTTTTGAAGAAAATTGAAAATGGCGGAAAATCTATCCTGACGCAAATGGGCGTGGCCTATATGGGGAGATGCGTCATGACCCAAGAAATCCAGGGGAAAAGACAGTTTTATTTTACGACCTACGGTTCAAGAGTTACAGGTCAAAACGTGAAGGGAGCTGTTATAGCGCCACCATGAGGCTGACTGGTGTAATTATTTGTTTAATAATTTTGGACTAAATTATGAACCTCCCCTCCAAATCTGGTAACTCTAGCTCTTACGGTTTCTGAGAAAAAAATACTTGAATTTGAGTTTTTTCACTTTTTCATTAAAGCGGATGGGGAAATTTAATGCACTAATAAATCAATATCAATTAAACTATTTAACCAATCTCTTAGCAAAATACAAGCGCACGATTCCCGGTCAAGACGGTCATTTTGACATATGCCACTAAATTGGGAAAAATAAACTGTGAGAGGAGTAGTGGTTTGAAATGTAGTTTATCTAGAAACATCAACATATGGTTTTTGCAAATTGGGAAAAATAAACTGTGGGCTGTGATGCGATTGGAAAAAAAGTTTATCTAGGAATAAAGTTTATCTATAACAATAGTGTGGTTGCCCATTCGGGCAACCACACTAACTAGAAAAAGTGCTCCTCGGAGCACAGGTCTCCACCAGGTCTGGTAGGTTATTGTGACCTCCTGGTGGCGCTATAATAGGCCATTGTAAAAAGGGTGGCATTTCTTCTCAGGCCTCGCATGGCAATCTGACACTGCATTCATGATTTGAGTATTTCTTTCCCCAAAATGTGTGTTGCTAAATTAGGCCTGCTGGTGGCGCTACAACAGGCCAATGTTAAAAGGGTGACATTTGTTCCTCAACATAATATGAATGTGCACACAAAGTGTGACCACAATCGGACGCTGCGTTCATGATTTGCGGCATTTTGTTGAAAACAAGCCACCACTGCAAACTTGGAGTATGGAATATGAAAAATCTAACAGATCCGCCTTGATCACATGACTATAGAGATCATGTGTACCGATTTGCGTGAAATTTGGATAAAATCGGAAGGAGTAATATTTAAAAAAATGTTTTACATAAGTGGGCCTCCTGGTGGCGCTATAAAAGGCAGATGTAAAAAATGCAGGGCAAAGGTTTTACCTTGACCTCTACGGAGTGTGCATACAAAGTTTTACACAGATCAGCGCAGTAATAGGTAAAAACACGAATCGGACAGACACACACACGGACAGACGGGCGGACGGACACATTTCAGCCTCCTGTTCTTCTTCAACATTGAAGAAGGCCGTTT